>NW_006264000.1:158052-159548 GCF_000469605.1 Apis dorsata
AAGACCGCTCAAATTTCCCGCGTGAACGAAGCGCGTCGAGATGCCTCGGGACCTCCACCACCGTGAGACTCGCTTCTTCTTCTTTTTTTTTCCCCCTTCGTTCCCTTTTTTTCCCTCCCCCCCCTTTTCTTTTTGCTCTTTTCGTGCCCTGCTTCTTCTTCGCTTCTCCCTCTTTTTTGCTCTCTCTCTCTCTCTTTCTCTCGCTCGCTCGCTCTTTTTTTCTCTCCTTTACGTTCGAAGTTATCATCGGGGATATTGGATGGATGGATGGAAGGAGGTTCGTGCGTTAGTCTGGTACGAAATTTTGGTAGATTTTTTTTTTTTTTTGGTATTTATGGAATAAATAATTTTAAAGGTAAAAATAGGGCGAGTCTAATTTCTCGAGATTGTAATTAAATTCTAACGGTCAATAATATGAAAATAAAAAAAAATTATAACAATTCGCCTACGTTTATTTCTAAAAGTTTCGAATCGAACGTTTCGCACGTATTACAATAAAAATAAGATGAATCTAATTTCCTAAAAATTAGATAGATAATTAATAATTGGAAACGTTTCGATCGGACAACTCGCGTCGAAGAAATTACAATTCTGTGATCGTCGCGTCGAACGAGGGAAATCGGGGGAAATCGGTATCGCGGCGATCCGCCTATTGTCGATTCCGTGTGAAGCTCGTGGGAGAGAAATTATGACGTAAAAATTGTCGAACGAATGTCGAGCTGGGATCGGAAAAACGTTGCGCGGTATGAAAAGTTGATGGAGGGCAAACTTTCGATGGAGAGCGTGGTGGATCGATTAGGTTGTAACTAGCGGTGTTTGTTCGCGCGTTGACCGGTGTGTAACCAACGAATGAAAAATTTAATCGGGAATGCGCCGCGGAGATTTATTACTCTCGGATTTTAGAATAACGATTTTTCCTTTTCTCTTTTTTCTTTGCGGCAACGGAGAGAATCCGAAAACGGTTAAAAATGTTTTTAAAGCCGTTAAGGAATCGTGGAACGATATATCGACTCGTATCTTTGATTGAAACGTAAATGGCGTTTCCAACACTCGACCATTTCGCCATTAAAGATATACACGAATAGTATATACACTTCGTCTCGAGTTCGCATTTATCAGATTCCACGATTTTTTTTTTTTTTCAATTTGCTTCTTTCAATTGTCAGAAAATCGATTTTTCTGCAAATTAAATTGCGAAATCTCTAAATCTCTGAAAATTCTAGCTTTCGATAATCGCGGTGCAAGCGAGTTACGTTACGATCCTGCGTTTCCGTATCGCAAACAGATTCGACAGTTTTACGAAATCATATAGGTAATATAAACCCCATTGAAATTTTCAAAAATCGCAAGAAAATCGGATACGCGTTCAATCATACGTGATGATTCTGTTTTCCCATTTCCCCCCACCTTTCCGTATATACGCTTAAAGAAAAAACACAGAGAGAGAGAGAGAGAGAGAGAGAGAGAGAGAGAGAGAGAGAGAGAGAGAGAGAGAG
>NW_006264000.1:159570-164693 GCF_000469605.1 Apis dorsata
TTTTTCTCTCCACTTATCCGAGGAGCCGCGGGAGATAAGATCTAATATCGGGATCCAAAGAGCAGGCGGCGGTTGCATAAGATTTATCTTCGAGGTTGGCGGAGGACACGTGTATTACTTCACGCGAATCGCGTCTTAAATGGGCGCTCGTTAGCGGAAAGGCACGTGGAGCAGTTAGACGTACCGTGTCCGACGTTATTAAGAAGGCGTTTCTAACAATCCGTATCCTTCATCCTTCTCTCTTCGCGTTACGTATGTACGCAGCATGTACACACGTGCATACACGCGTGGAGAGGAGAGGTGAAAAAATTCTATCGTCCAATTATCGTATTATAGCTTTGTTTGTAAAAATAACGTTTCCAGACCGCGACAGTCGCCTTCAAAAGTGGCGACTGTATTTCGAACGTGTATTTCTTGAATGTGTGGCGAATCGATCTCGAAACAATATTCGCTTCTCGTTTCAAAGGAGATCTTCAAAAAGAGATTATATATTCGGTTTATTGTATAAAAGAAAGGAATACTCTCGGTCATAGCGATTCATATCTCTATCTACTCTCGCGTGATAAATAAGATCGTCTTGTATATTCGTTTCTTCGAAATTATAGAATTATCCGTAGATTGTCTCGAGTTCTAAAAAAAATTCAAGAAACAAAAATTCCTTGCATAAGGAATCACAAATCCGTATAGTTAAGAATACAGTTGTTTCAAGCAAATTGATTCAATAATTTATTACCGAAGAAACGAAACTGTACGAAATTACACGAGATTACACGAAGCTGTACACTACTATACGATACACAAACATCGTTCGAGCGTTCGTTTATACGTAACATAACAAACAATATAACTCGAACTACAATTTCATCATTTCTTTGAAACAAACTTTTTAAAATAATTTTTCAAAAACACACGATTAATCCTCGAAACCCCTCGTTCCCCCTCCCCCCCCAAAAAAACAAACCCTCGAACAATCGAACAAGATAACAACAAGAATTGGATAAAGGGGATCGGTATAAGGGTTGCGATTCGGGGTGATTGGCAGCTTCTTATTTTCCATCACCCTTCCCCTTTTCCTCCTTCCTTCCTCCTTCCTCCTCCTCCCCCCCTCCCCTCCCGTTCCACCGATATAAATTCCGCCTCCTCCGCTCGCCTCCGTCCGGAGGATTCTCCTACTCTCCACCGTCCTCCGCTGTTTATCCGGAGCGAGCGTTTGCTCGCCGCTACTCATCGCGTTGGCCTCTTTCGGATTCGCAGCAGGCGGCCTTAAAAGCGAGCCCGTAATCTCGGCCGCCTCGCACCGGGGCCGAGCAACGTCCACGCGCGCACGCACACACGAAAAACCGAGGGAGGGAGAGGGGAGGGGAGAGGAGAGGAGAGGATGGTCTGCTCGCGAACAAGGGGGGTGAGTGAGTTCCGGGGGAACATGGCGGACCGTAGGCATCCGCCATATGGTGAGAAACTTCATCCGGCTCCGCCGGTGGATTTATAACGCGCGTGGTCCGGGAACTGTCGCGAATTCCCCTCCCCTCCTTACGATATTTCTCCTCCTTCTATGTGGATTGGAAAAACTTTTTTTTCCTCCTCCTCTCTCTCTCTCTCTTTTTTTTTTTTTTTTTGGCGTGTATTTGAAATTAAAATAAATGAAGGGAGATTAAATGTTTATTTGTTTGTTCTTCTTCTGAGTTGTTAACAACGTTAATATATTATATATAATATATTATATATACTATAATAATATAATATATATTATATATGATATAATATACGGGTGTTTGAGGGATCGAAAGGAGGGAGAAGATTTGAGAGGAAAGTTGTAAAATTTTGAGATTGAATGATATGATACAATTCCTTTTTTTTCCCCTTCTTCCTCTGCCTCTTTTTGGAGGCTCTACGTAGCAAAACTGTGCGCGTGAAATTTTTATTATCGGTCGAAAACGCGGGGGTTAAAGTTGACCCGGGTTGTATTATTAATAAAGGGCGGGTCGAAGGAATACAAAGGAGGAATATAAAAGATCGCGTTGGTTGACAAAAGGAATGGGAAGAGGAGAATGAAAAAAAATGAAAGGTTCGCGGATAGAAGGCCTTGGCCCACCGTATATGTTAATGCCCGGCTAGACTGCAACTCCACCCAATTCTGGTGGCTTCGATATTCTCTCTCTCTCTCTCTGTCTCTCTCTCTAGAGACAAGTTTGGACAAAATCAGCCAGACTCTATTTTCTTTCCGCGCGTTCCTCGCTCTCTCGCCCACCGAGAGTTTCTCAATGATTCATTTTTTTACGAGTGAGTCACTCGGCCGGCTTCCATTGTCCTATTTGATCCTTAATTGATCCAAAATTTGTGCCAACGCAATTACGACTTTCCACGTTTGTTTCGTTATTCTTCATTCGATCAAAGGGAATCAAAGAAGGATAAAGCGATTCGATTAAAATATCGCATAAATATATTAAGATTGTACAATTACTCGGAATCACGTTGTTCCCTTTGAAATATTTTAAAATCGTTGAGTTTAATTCTCTTGAAAAATGCGAAGAAATTCGAAGGATATCGGATAATTGCAATTAGAATTGTTGTTCAGAGGACACCGCGATTCAAAAACGAGGAATACCTAAAAGAATCACATTCTTCCCTAAAATCACAAAATCACCATTCTTTCGATTATGAAAAATCCAAGAATCATCCCCAAAATAAAATAATAACCAACACGATTCGCAATTATATTTAACTAAATCGATTCAAAATCACATTCTTCCCTAAAATGGCAAAATCACCATTACTGAGACGCTTCTTTCGATTACGAAAAATCCAAGAATCCCCAAAATAAAATAATAATCAACACGATTCACAATTACATTTAACTAAATCGCATAAATCGATTCAAAATCACATTCTTCCCTAAAATGACAAAGTTATCATTACTCAGACGCTCCTTTCGATTGAAAAATTCAAAAAATCCAAGAATCATCCCCAAAATAAAATAACAACCAACAACGATTCGCAATTATATTTAATTAGATCGCATAAATCAAAATCACATTCTTCCCTAAAATCACAAAATCAATAATCAACACATTTTGCAATTACATTTAACTAAATCGCATAAATCGATTCAAAATCACATTCTTCCCTAAAATAAGTCACTATTGCTGAGCCATTTCTTTCAATTATGAAAAATCCAAGAATCACCCTCAAAATAAAATAACAACCAACACAATTACATTTAACTAGATCGCATAAATCGATTCAAAACAACGAAATCATCATTGTTCAAACACCCTTTCCGATTGAAAAACCCGAAGAGAAATCCAAGAATCACCCCCAAAATAAAATAACAACCACCACGATCCCCAGTTACCACCCAATTAGCTCGCACAAACGATTCTCCCGATTTCTCGAGATCGAACCACGCATCTCCCTAAATCTCCCTATCTCCCCAACAACCAATGAAATAACCAATATTGTTAATTCTCTCGATCGATCGAAAAAAAAAAAAAAAAAACGGGAAGAAAGGAAGCAAAACTGAAAGGAGTCGGTCAAGGAACGCGGTTCCGATTCGCAGTTGCATCCAATTAAACCGCGAGCGGAGGAGGGGTGGGGATCCACTAATTGCCGGAGGAATTTTCGTACGGCCACGGCCAGGTAATCCCTTAGTCGGCACGCATCATTGCCTCGCAACGTACTGTTAAGCCGTTACAACAACCGTGGAAGGGAAACGGCTGCCGGAGCGTCGGTAACTTTTAATTCAATTCCGTTACCGCGACCCCCTCCCCTCCCCTCCACCCCCGCCTACTCACGCTCAGAACGCGCCGATATATATATATATATATATATACACGTATATACGTACGTATACACATCGTGGAGCAGAGGGCGATGCATGTGGGATAACCGACACCACCGGGACCACGGACGAGAAAATCGCGGCGATTACACACCGTGACCGTTAACCATTATACCGTCGACGAATGCCATTTATTAAAGCGGCGCAGGCCCGGTGCCGTCCGGGCCCGCCGGCTGGATTAAGCGAATTGCCAAGTGTTAAGGCGCATTATATGCTCGGCCAATTATATCCGAAATTCTCGATCCTCAGCCGCGTTCGCAAACGTTCGATTTTGGTGGAGGGGATGGAACGTGGAATCGTGGATAGACACGGTTTTCCTCCCTTTCGAGGGAGAAGGAACGATACACGATGATTAACAATAAACAGTGGAGATAAGGTAAGGTTTAAAACCTGATGTACCTTTTCTCACTATTTTTCTCTTTCGAATTTTCAATCGATAAAAGAATGTTTGTTGTGAAAATATATATATATATATATATATCGAGGTATTCTGTTTGATATTAGTGATTCGAAGGGTGTATACGTATGGAACCGCCATTTATGAATCGGGTTGTAAGTAGTTCACGTTTCTTGCCGTTTAGTCGGCTGGCTCGTTCGAGGAGGCGCTCGGACCCCGCTCGTTTGTATCGCCGCGCCTCGGGAATTTTATAACTTCATCGAGAGGTGGGGGTTGGCGTGCCGCGCATAGCGTCTCGACGTGGAAACGATTAAGAGGGATAATCATCGCCGATTATTCTCGCGGAACGGGGATCGAGCTGATGAATCGCGTGGAAAGGGGGATATATTCTTTATCTGTGGATGTTTTGCGGTCGAAAGTCGGATCGATACGAATTGCATACGAATTGTGAAACCGTTATCGTTAGAATTTCGAACCTTCGAAAGACGACGTTGGGTGGGAATACAAGTGGCGAGAAATTTATACAATCGTGTCTCGACCGATATATATATCGTTTATACAACTTCAAAACTCTTAACTCAAACTAACTAATCAATTATCTCTTTACTTTCGTAAATACAGCATTAAAATCGTGTCCAATCTCTTCCAAATCGTTCTCGATTCATTTACGATCGACGCACGTCAAACGTTCTTTAAAAAAAAAGAAAAAGAGAGGAAAAAAGAAATTGGCTGAACGCGAAGGAGAAAAGGAGAGAATAACCAGGAAACACACGTTACTACATATTTCGAGTAAACGTCTCATCGAATCCAGGGACGCGTCGAACGGCGAGCAGACCGGAATAAACCAGCACCCGTTTTAGCCCCGTGGATTCGAGGGTACCCGTAAAA
>NW_006264000.1:164982-171412 GCF_000469605.1 Apis dorsata
TCGTTCTCGGAAAATCCGAGCCGATGGTTCTCCTTCCAAATTTTGCTTCGAAATTATGGACTTTTCGCGTTATTTTTGGTCATTTTCTTTTTTTTCCGCGTTATTTCGCGCGTCGTAATCGCGTATCGATAAACCGTTTTAAAGAAGAGGAAATTCAAACGTTCCACGGTTTCGTTCTCGAAAAGTTTAAATCGATGCTTCTCCGTCTAAATTTTGTTTCGAAATATATATTTTTGCCAAATATTTTTTTTTTTTTTTTCAATATTATTATTTTGCGCGTCGTAATCGTTTTAAAGAAGAGAAAATTCATGTTACACAGTTTCGTTCTCGGAAAATTTGAATCGATGATCCTCCTTTCAAATTTTGCTTCGAGATATAAATTTTTCTAAATATTTCGCGTTATTTTTGGTAATTTTTTTTTTTTCGAGGTTATTTTTCGCGTCGTGATCGCGTATCGATACCGTTTCGTGGAAGAAAGAGAAATTCGATCAGAAGAAGAAATTCGAATCGAGACAGTTTCGACGAAATTTAATTTTTCGAATTACGAATTTTGTTTATATTTCTCTTATATTTATTTTTTTTAGAAAAAATTTATATCGATAATTAATTTAAATTTTTCGTTTTCTATCTTTATCGTTTCTGTTCTTTTGAAGGTAACTTTTGGAGGTTATGTTGCGGTAATCGATAGTTTTCGAGAGTTACGATTCGGCGAAGATAAGGTTAGACTTTTAAATGGAATTTTTGCGAGATACGTACGATTTTGCGCTACGGATTCGAGGTAATAGAGATCTAGAGTTAGACTCGTTCGTAAGATATACGCTCGGGGAGAGGGAATTAATATAGGAAGGGGAATACGGAATATCAGGCAGTCGCGTTTCGACGCTCGTACGAATAAGATGGAATTACGCGTCCATTACGAATTATCGAATTTACATTTCGACGTACAAAGACGCACGCACTTTGAATCTAATCAATAATCTATCCAAAGATTCGTTGGCCAAAGAAACGACACGGTTAACGGGTTAATAAATTTATCCTGTAAAGAGATTATCGTATTTTGCCTCGTTCATTTCGAGGCCACTTCGTCAAGTTTAAGTCTTAAATAAAAGCGGCAAATCCCATCCCGCTTTTGCTCTTTACATCCTTTACATTCGTCGTTTTATCCCACGTTTTTCACCATCCTTTCGATCGGATCCAAGTAATCGTTATCGCTCGACAATAATAATAAAAACAATAACAAAAACGCGATCGACAATAAACATACAACCAAAAAACGATAATTTTCGATCTCTAATTTCCACGAAACCTTACGAATTATCATAATCCCCCTGCTTATCCACCGTTTAAATCACTCCCTAATATATTCCCGTTCCCTTTACCTGGCGGTTACATGCCGCCACTCTGTTAACACAGTGTGTCATAACGGGCGTAGCAAGGCAAGGAGAAGTTTGAACAAACATTCGGACCCTTTCCCAATTCCATGACTAAAGCGATAATACACCCTCGGCCACCACGAATGGCAACGAGACTATCCGCTATCGCGGTATTAGCATACCCTATCGTTAACGGGACCGTCGGATTGAATCATCCTCCTCGAGAAAAGCCGTAAACACTCGCTTAAAAACCTTCGCTTCGTCGAACAATGGACGAACAGGCCAATTAACGGTACTCGAAGGGAAGCAAACGCGAAAAATTCATTAAATCTTCTTCTTCTTCTTCTTCTTCCTCCTCCTCCTCCTCCTCTAAACGACCCTTTTCCCCTTTCCTTTTTTTTTCCGTTTCCTCGCGTCCCCGATTTTCTCTAAACACGAAGGTTAAAAAAAGGGGCGAAGAAAGAGGGGGAGGGAGAGAAACTTGGGCAGGTAGTCGAGGGACGGAAAGTGGTGGAAGAATAAAAAAGGGAGGGAGATATAGGGAAAAGGAAGCGAGGAAGGGAGAGAGAAGGAGGAAGAAGCACGGCACGTACATGGACACAATGGCGGGGGTCTCTGCAGGAGAGGACGTCGCCGATAACACGTACCGTCATTTCCTCGGCGCAGGTATCCGGATAATTTAGAATAAGAGAGCGGGTCCGACATAGCGCGGCGTGGTTGCCTCTGTCCTCCCCCTGTCCTCGCGCCCCCCTTCCTACCCTCGGCTGCAACGCGTCCGACGTTTTCCCTCCTCCACCCCTCGGCTCTCTGTGCCACCCTCCTCCTCCTTCTTCTCTTCCTGCTCCTTCTTCTTCCTCCTCCTCCTCCTTCTCCTTCTCCCTTTCCACCCTCGTCCCATCCTTTCCTCCACTGCACACGGCTCCTTTCGGTGTTGGAGCCCTCCGCCTCCCTCGGCCTCCGAGTAGCTCGAGCCGAAGCGTCCTCGTTGGGGCGTGCCTTTAATAATGACGTAAAAAAAGAAGAGGAGACGCGGCAATAAAGGAGAGACCTAGGCGAGGGTGTATCCCCGGCACAGCTGTCTCGCAGATTAACCCAACGACTCGCGAAGAAAGAGTGAGAGAGAGAGAGAGAGAGGGAGAGAAGGAGAGAACGTGGTGTATGGGGGAGGTGTGTGGAGCGCGGCGTGTGAAACGCGACGGTGGATGGAAGACGGAGAGAGGGAGATATAAGACGGGGGTGGGCGGAATAAGGGAGATGGAGAGAGAGAGAGAGGAGAGTTGCGAGGAAGCACGTTGCAGCGATATCCGAACCAACGTTGGAGGATATCGGTGGAAAGAGAAGAGGAGAGAGATAAGAAGGAGAGAAAGAAAGGGAGGAGGAACAAGAGGGGGGAGGGACGGTGAAAGTTTGTCGAGGCGGGCGATATCCGAACCGAGAGCGCGGAGGGGGGGAGTTGAGGGGGAGAAGCATCGTGGAAAGAAAGAGGAAAGAAAGTTCTTAGAGGGGCATTAGATGACAGGAAGAAAAGAGGAGAAGGAATGTTGAGATATATATATATACACGTAGACGGATAAAGAGGAGAGGAAAGAAAGGCAGGAAGAAAGGAAGGAAGGAAGGAAACGAAGGCGAGGGTAAAAAGAAGCGGCAAAGCCGAGATCCTCCGACTACCTAGAAACGGTCGGTTCTTCCACGACCGTGGCCTGGGCCAAGATATATAACCGCCATATACCAGCGCGAAATCGCCTTCCCCAGGTACAGAAGCCACCGCTCGCGTCGTTGTCGTGCCCTTTTCCCTTCTTCTTTGCCGCCTGTCCCTCGCCGTTTCTTCTTCTTCCTCTTCTTCTTCTTACGCTAACCAGCCTAAAAACCCACTCCCCTCCCCCCTCCTTCCCTCCCTCCCCGAACCTTCCTCCTCACCCTTGAAAACGAACGCAACTTTCTTTCCATCCGTGACTTTTCCACGCTCTTTCTTTGTCTCGGCCTACTCGGTGCTGCGTACAGGAGGATATTTTCTAAAGATACCCACGACCTAACCACCACCTTTCGAACAGAATCGATCCTTCGAAACGATCACACATCGCTTTCGAATCGAAACAAGCACGAGCGCGAGGATTAAAAAGAATGGTTCTATTTTTCAAAGTTACCAACGCTTTTGTGTAAACGCGTTGGAAACGAGACAGAGAGAGAGAGAGAGAGAGAGAGAGAGAGAGAGAGAGAGCGAGAGAGAGAGAGAGAGAGAGTAAAACAAAGGCGGCGGACGAAGAACGACGCAATCGTTGGCAGATGTCGAGCTTTTCGACGTATGTCCGATATTTTATAGACGCCGCGTATAGGAGAGTTGGCCAACACTTGGCCGAGGCGTTCCGAGGCTAAAAGCGGGCAACCGTTTTCGGGCGTGGAGAGCGGAGGAAAAATCGCTTCGCGACGCCCGGAACCGCGCTCCTTCGCCCCCGCGTTCACGCTGCCTTGTTTTCTGCGTAGCTTTCGCGAGACGGGGCCGCCGCACACCGGATCCGGGAAACGGAAGTGCGAACACCTGAGCCGAGGGGTGGCCGCCATTTTCTCGGCGGCGATTAATCGCGTGCACGCGGCGCGCCCGACAACTGCTCGATCGATGCTATCGATTGTCGGGCCGGGCCCGAGGAATCAAGGATAGCATCTCGTTCGTTGTTTAGGCGTTGAAGCGGATATTTTCGTTCGTTTCGGTGGTGGGAACTCTCGGTAGGGGAGAGGGGGAATATTAAAATTTATTCGGATCGAGCGATTGCGATTGATCGATCGTTCCCCTCGTGATACGTGCAAAGGGAGTATTTTACAATCTATACGTATTTTTGAGTTTTTGTAAATCGAACTTTACGTAAATCTAAGTGCGATCGCAATAGGGGAAGGGAAGATTAATTTTTAGAATGACTTTCGTACATTATGATCTATCTTATATATATATGTGAAGGTTTCTTGCCTCGCTTTTAATGAATTTTTTATTTCTACAAGCAATTTACAAGTGTTGTGCAATTATTGTTCAATATGATCCATTTTGAGATTAATCTCTGTAGATGTAACGTAAGTATATAAAATACATATATATTTTCAAAGTTCATAAGCTTAGCTAAATTAAATAGTTGAATAAAAATTTCATAAATATAAAAGTAATAGTAAAAAAAATTTCAAAGATTAGAAAGAGAAAAATTATTCCCTCGATATTCCTTCGACTACAAAATTTCACCCCAATCATCGTTTTTAAACAATAGTTTTAACAATCCAATCTAATTCAATTAAAAATCGTAACAAGTTAATCAACGCGTAAAAAAATTGCATTTCCTAAAATCAATAATAAGAAAATTTGCAAGGATTGCAATCGAGAATAGAAAGAGAAAAACAAATATTTCCTCGATTACAAAATTTCACTCCAATCATCGTTTTTAAACAACACTCTTAACAATCCAATCCAATTCAACTACAAATCGTAACAGGTTAATCAGCGTAAAAAAATCGCACTTGTTAAAAACAATAATAAGAAAATTTGGATTATGATCGAGAATAGAAAGAGAGAGAGAGAGAGAAAATAAATAACAATAGCAGAAAGAGGGAAAAACAAAGGATATTCCTTCCGCTTATTTTTCCCTCGACTAAAAATTTCAGCCGGCGAGCATTTCGTTCGACGAGCGAAAAAGCGTGGCAAGGGAGGAACGGTGGAAAAACAAGGACGAGGCGTCGTCGTCGTCGTTGTCGTCGTCGTCGTGCGGAGAGCGGCAGGAACAATGCTGAATAATCCGTGCGTCGGGGCATGCGGATAACTCTGTTTCGCCGTGATGTAATAACGATCTAATAAGAGCAACAGGCAGCACCGCTGAATGCGGATGCTGCCGCGATTCGATTTGTTCTACTTGGTTTCACTGTGGACAGATAACACAGGTACTCTCCGCGCCTCGTTCACCAGTCTCTCTCTCTCTCTCTCTTTGCCTTTTCCTTTTACATCAAAACGATATCCTCTTTGTCTTATTTCTTTCTCTCTTTCTTTTCTTTTTCTTTCTTTTTTTCTTCTCTCTCTCTCTCTCTCCTCTCCATTTCTCTTTACACTTTATCTATATATCGTCCATGAGAATTCTAAAGGGATTACATAAGGTAAAAATCGACGCGTGGTTGAAACTTTATTCGGTAGCTCAGTTTGTTCTCTTTCCAACGGGATCTTTGCGTTCGATATACGCTACCAGGGGAAACTAAAGTTGACATAGCGAAATATGTATCTCGGAGGTTGTTTTTCGTGATTCGTGGTTTCGACCGACTTTTTCCACTTGTTGCGCGTCAAATTTAATATATTCCACGTGGAGGGAGAGGAGGCGAGAGAGTTTTAATGGGATATTTCAGCAGTCGTTACGAGTTGCAATATAATTCGACTATATATATATATATATATACACGATTTTCATGTACAATTTCCTTTCTACACTTTTATTGTACAATTAAATTACAATTAATTAATAATCCCGCGAAAGAATAATAATCTTGATATTTAGATAATTATACCAGGCCAACCTTTTAATTTTATTATTTTTAATTTGCATCCCTCTTCCCTCCTCCCCTGCTTCTGTATCCAAACGCGTCCCACGTGTCGAAAAATTAGGAAGAACGGCAATTTGCGACAAGCGTCGTAAATTCACGTGGAAAATCGGGTGGTCGACCGGGCCGAAAATTGTAAGAACAATGTGGAGATTAACGGAAAGATGGATTTACAGCCAAGGGCGAAGGCCGCGAGTTATAATTTTTTCCGTACGCTCGTAAAGCCCCCTGTCTCCCTTGTAAATCCTCGCAGAACCTGCGGGCCAGACGCTTGCCAACGTCAAAAGGTTAATCCTATCGTATCCTTCAAAGGCACGGCAAAGAGAAGGGAAACCGTTTTGCGGGGTTTTTCCGAGGTCCTTTTTGCCGGCGATCCGCGCCATTGTTGTTGCCCGTCGATCGCCATTCGTCCCATTTTCGAATGACCGTCCTCTGCCTTTCCGTGGCCTGCCACGGTCGCCAGGTATCCGCCAAGAGGAACGCGGCACCGACCGTGTCGC
>NW_006264000.1:171633-175933 GCF_000469605.1 Apis dorsata
AAGAGAAGGAAAGACGGACCCCCACCGATTTCTCAAACGCTGAAACCTTCCGTTTCGCGCATCCGTCACCGTTTTAATTAGCGTGGAAGAGGACGATCGTTGATTATTTTCGAATCCTGCGATGCTTCGCTCGTTCTCTCTCTTGTCTCTCTTTCTGGCAGAAGAGTGTAAGGTCGCTACGTGACACGCATTTCGGGGCGCATGGGGATGGGACGGATGGAAACAGGCTTTAAACAGGGTATATACAGGGTGAAGCGTTTGAAATAGGACACTCGGATAGCTATTTTTGTTTTGGGAGACAAAGGCTGGAAACGTTGTTCCACGTAAAATTTTGACTGCGACAAGAAGTTTAAGAAACGAGTCGAGTCTAAGAACATTGGTTCAAAAATTTAATAATTATTTGATAAATTTTTAAACTCGAGTTTTTTAACTCGGCAAGTGTTATTCGATACTTTTGGATAATTTTTACTCACTCTATGTGCGGATAAAAAAATTAAAGGAAGCGGAGAAACTAGGGATCTTTACGTGACACGAGTTAACAAGAAGGATACTTTTGGATACTTTTGGATACTTTTTGATACTTTTTACTCATCCTGTGTGCATATAAATAAAAGGGAACGAATGATAGAAATTAGGAATTTTTACATGGTTTATGAATTAATTTTTGGATACTTTTTACTAATTCTATATGCGTATAGAAAAATAAAAGAGAGCGTAGAGGTAGAAATTAGTGATCTTTAGTGGCACGAGTTGACAAGAAGGATACTTTTGGATACTTTTGGACACTTTTAGACACTTTTAGATACTTTTGGACACTTTTGGACACTTTTTACTCGCCCTGTATATGTATAAAAAAAAAAAAATAAATAAAAGGAGAAGGGTAGAAATTAGGAATCTTTACGTGGCACGAGTTAACAAGAAGGATACTTTTGGATACTTTTGGACACTTTTTATTCGCCCTGTATGCGTATAAAAAAAATAAATAAATAAAAGGAGTGATAGAAATTAGGAATTTTTACGCGGCATGAGTTAACAAGAAGAATACTTTTGGATACTTTTGGACACTTTTGGACACTTTTTACTCGCCCTGTATGTGTATAAAAAAAAAAAAATAAATAAAAGGAGAAGGGTAGAAATTAGGGATCTTTACGTGGCACGAGTTGACAAGAAGGATACTTTTGGACACTTTTGGACACTTTTGGACACTTTTGGACACTTTTGGACATTTTTGGACACTTTTTACTCGCCCTGTATGCGTATAAAAAAAATAAATAAATAAAAGGAGTGATAGAAATTAGGAATTTTTACGCGGCATGAGTTAACAAGAAGAATACTTTTGGATACTTTTGGACACTTTTGGACACTTTTGGACACTTTTGGATACTTTTAGACACTCTTTACTCGTCCTGTATGCGTATAAAAAAAAAAAAAAATAAATAAAAGAGAGCGGAGGGTAGAAATTAGGGATCTTTACGCGGCACGGGTTAACAAGAAGGTTGAAAAGAAAAGAGAGGGGAGAAAGAAAGAAAAAAAAAAAAAAAAGAAAAAAAAGATATACCGGCGCGGGTAATCTGATCGGAGGTATGTAAATGGCGGATATTCTCGTTAAGGTAAAGCGTATCCGAATACTAGTTCGATATCGAGGAGGGTAGTGGGTGGTGGATATAAAGAAGAAAAAGTAGCTGGACCGGATAGACGAACGAGCCAACCCGACCGACTCGGTTGACTTTCGTCCGTTGAAATTTAAATATACGCGGAAGGAGAGAGAGACAACGCCATAGGGGTTGGTAGATTGGTAGAACGTTGATGGAGGAGCGTATAGGGGAGAGAGAGGAGAGATTTCAATTAAAACATTCGGGAGATCCTCTCTCTCTCTCTCTTTCTCTATTTCTCTCTCTCTGTTTAGAGAGACGACGAGGGTGAGAAACGAGCCCTTAAATCGCCACGGACTTTAAATACAATTGTCGAGAGAATTCGTGGAATAGAGAGAAACGAACGCGGTGGGGAGGAGGGGGGGAGAGAGGAGGAAACGATTTTTGCGGGAGAAGACCGATAAGTTTCCCTCGTGACCTACCACGATAATAATACCGTTCTCTGCTTTAAGCTTCCTTTTGAATAACCTGTAGGTCACCGTATAAAAAGGAAACTTGTTGCGTTTACTGATTGTATACGTGTGTGTATATATATATATATATATCTATATATGTATGTACGTATATATATATATATATGTACAGCGAAAGAGAGAAAAAGGGGAGAGAAAGAGAGAAGGCGAAAGATAGATATACACGCGCGCGCGCATAAGCGCGTGCACATATCCATACGCGGAGTCGTACATAAACAGAGAGAGACGGGTGCATGGTACGTTCGTACGCGTGCGATTCACGTACGTACGTGGATACGTAGATACGTGTACGGGGATGGAAAGAGGAAACGTTTCGCGACGATACGTCATAAAAACGGCGTTACGCTCGATACTAGGGGGAAGGGGGGAGGCGAGAGGAGGGGAGGATAATAAAAGTAGAAGAACGGAAAGGGGAAAGGTGGAAATAAAGAGGAGAGCGACGTTGCCCGTTCCTCGTTGGTCGCGCGATCTAATTAAAATTACTGGGCGATAGTTAGCCACGATAGCATCGCTCTATTTAGCGAGTTAACTCGATAATTTGTGTTTTCGGCTGAGTGCCGATCGTTAAAGCATCTGGTTGGGAAACTGTTTCGACGATGAATGGAATTGAGCCGGAGCAGACTGAATCTCAATGTAGCGCTCCATCGTCTCGCACTTGTTGCAACGCGCGTCGCGCACCCCAAGCAGAAAGATAGGATCGACCCACTTCTATAACTCGGCTTTCTGATATACGGCTATACACTCGAGCTCCAAACATCCGTGAGGGATTTATGATAAAGGACCGAGAGGATGGATGATAGGGGAAGGAGGGGTGGAGAGAATAGAGATCGCAGCTATTAAACGACGGTGAATCTTTGATCGAGCAGTCTCGTCATAGTCTTTGTATCCACGTTCCCCGCTGGATAATCGTTTCTCGATTATTATATATATATATATATATATATATATATACATCGAGACAATTCCCTCGACAAAAGTATTCTTGCTTCTTTCTCCATTCCGGATCGATTTACCTTGATTAAGATAATTAGCGATAATTGTTAAAAGACGATCTAGCTTTTATTTCGTTTCCTTTTTTTTTTTTTTTTTTTTTTTCTCTTTCCTTTTTCTCGTCGAATAACGAAATTTTACCGATCTCGATAAACGATCCACGATTATTCTTTTTCACGATGAAAATCCCCGAGCTTCAAACCCCCTTGGAGCTTTTTATCGAGAAACCTTCGGGAAAGCCCCCTTTTTCCGGGGTATCGTTCGAGCTTCGCGATACGCTAACGTATAGGTATGCCTGATAGCCGCGTAAATTGCAGCCCGCGTATCACGCTGCCGTACGTTCGTTCGACGGTCTACTTTACGCTCGACGGGCGAACAGAAATCGATTTCTCGCCCACGAACCTTCTATCCGTGGCGTAGCTCGGGATAGAACAGGTCCGAAACTCGGGTTACCGTATCGGGAGGAAAACGCGTCCTCGTGACTCTTACGATCTCGCTCTATCTCCCGGCCAAACCGTCCAATCTCTCCTTCTCCCCCCCTCCTTCCCCTCCTCTTCCTCCTCTCTCGTTTTCTCGTTTCTTCCACCCGACCTTCTTTTTTTTCCTTTCTTTTTTCCCCTTTTTTTTTTATTTTCCTTCACGATCCTTCCTTCTCCTCGTCTTTTCTCCGTTGTTGGCCGCTTCGACCGTGGAGAAGAAGAGTCCCTCGTTACGCCCCGATCTTCGGTTCCAGCCGGCCTTCCCTCCCGCCGTCCGCCATTATTCTCACCTTTTTTCTCTCTCTCTCTCTCTCTCCCTCTCCCTCTCCCTCTCCCCACCGTCGTTCCTCTCCTCTCACCGTCGTCCCCTCCCTCCAATTTTCTCCTCGCCGCTCCTCTGCCCCCCGATCTATCTATCTATCTATCTATCTATCTATCTATCTATCTATCTATCTATCTATCTCCGTCACCGTCTCCTCATCTTCCGCGCCACGATTTATTATATTTTTACAAGTTTCCACCCTATCGGTGTGTTACGCTCCGCTTCGTTCTCTCCATCGCATCGCATCGCGGCGGCAAAGAATTACCGGTTCGGTTCGGTTCGGTTCGAGTTCTCGTCTTATCGATCTTCCCGGTCGCCGTTCAACCGATGGACGACGCATAGGAGGAGGGAAGGTCTGCGGGCTGGATCGTGGAGCCGGGTCGC
>NW_006264000.1:178457-179469 GCF_000469605.1 Apis dorsata
TTTTTCCTCGCAAAGCTGCTTATTTTTTTTCTTGCTCTTTTCCTTTCTTCTTCCTCTTCTTCCACCTTCTCTTCTTCCTTTCTTTCCTTTCTTTCTTTCTTTCTTTCTTTTCTCGCCCCTCGGGGTGGTTTCTATTTTTTCGTTATTTCGCGACCGATCGTACGTACGGTAGAGCATCCCCTTCTTCGCCTTGTTCCATCGTCGAGCAGCCAGCTACCAGGATTTCCACTTGGCTGCCGATTACGTGGGTGTCCAGGTAGATGTGAGATCGCAGAGATACGCGCGCGGGCGTACGGCACGAGGTAACAACCGCGTGGGCGTCCGATATACGTATACCGGACGGGGGTGGTCCGCTATCGATTTTCCGTTTTAACGAACGAAATTTTCGAAAGCAGCCTTCCCTCCCTCTTCTTCCGCACCGCCGACGAATCGGGTGACGACTCGGTTTTCTTCCTTTTTTTTCTCGCATAAAAGATTCCACCTCGCGTTTCTCGCGCCGCGAATACAGGAGGAAGGAAAGAAATTCTTCTCTCTCTCTCTCTCTTCCACACCGAGCAATCGCGCTACTAATTCCCCTACAAATACCAGGAACCAGGTTTCACTGAATGACCGGCTGCAACAGGGTAGCGATGTATCTTTCGTGTGAACGAGAGAGCGAGAGAGAGTTTTGTCGGAGTGAAATCGAATCAAAGTTTTCAAGAACGGCAAACAAAGTTTTGCGAAAGTATGCGGACCGAGCGATACATACCGAGGGAGGAAGAGAGACGGAGAGAGAGAGAAGGAAAGGTGAAAGTGGTGAAGGAAAAGTGGAAAGATGAAAGAGAGGGGAAGAAATATATATATATATATATAATAAGAGAGACAGAGAGAGAGAGAGAACGTTCCGAATTACTTCCCTGATCCTATCGAAGGAATCCTAGTCTGGCAATTATGCGCGATATCACCTCACCTCCGTTTGCAATTAATACGATTTTCACGGGTCGGGGCGTGTGAACGCTCGAACGAGCTAGCG
>NW_006264000.1:179474-182146 GCF_000469605.1 Apis dorsata
GCTAGCGTTGCGCGAAAATTGAAAAGCATCGGGACGCGTTAATCGCGTGTACGCGGAACATCCATTAAAACAGGAGTCAAAACATCTCCCCGTGATTTCCAGCTGCCACGTGTATCCTCCCCCCCCTCCCTCCAATCTAACGCACGACCGAAACGAAACACGGAACGGGGGAATAATGGGGGAAAAAGAGGAAAAATACCGGGGTGGGGAGGAAGGATGGGCAGGGTGGGTAGAAAAATAAAGAGAGGGGGAGGGGAAAAAAAGGAAAAAAAATGCTACGCTACAAACAGTGACAGAAACGGAAACAGAAACGCATAGAGAAACGAGCGAGAGAAAAAGAAGAATCGTTTTACGAGGGGTTGGTGGAACGAGAGAGAGAGAGAGAGAGAACGAGAGAACGAGAGAGAGAGAAGGAGACAGAGCAGAGCGATACGTAGCGAATGCGGAGGAACGCGATGGAAAATCCACGTGGAGCCGCGAGAAGCGAGAGGGAGCGCGAGAGAGGCGGCAGACGAAAGAGAGACATCGGGAGATACATTTATGAATTGCCCCATTCACGGAATGCGAATTCTCGCTCGGCAAACTTTAGGGGTCAACGGGTCGGGAACTGTTAGGTAGTTCTCCCATTGCTCGTACATGCGCTCTCCCTCTCGCCCACCCGATCCACCCCCGCGCTTGCTAGATATCTCTCTCTCTCTCTCTCTCTCTCGCTCGCTCGCTTCCCATCTCTCTTTCCGCTCCCATGGATTCCTCGATACATACAGCTGGTGTACCGATATATATCGACCACTCTTTCGAAACTTTTATCCACGTGGTTGCATTAACGAGCGAGTTAAGAACTCGTCCAACTTTCCTCTACTCCTCCCCTCTTCTTTCCTTCCTTCCTTCCTTCCTTTCTTCCTTCCTTCCTCTATTTCTCTTTCCCTCTACCTTTCCACTTTCGACGGTACAGAGAATCGCACAGAGAGAGATGACCCTCGACCGCGTAGGAGGGTAGGAAAGTTTATCGCGGAAGATCTCGACGATGATCGAGATAGAGAGAGAGAGAAAAGAAACGAGAAAGAGGAAGAGAGAGAGAAAGATGGAAAGGAAGAGAAACGAGTAGGGATAATCGTCGTTCAGAAGTCGCGGACTGTGCCGACCAGGCAACCAGACAGAGTTAGAGTTAAACTGGAAGGCAAAGGGAGGGAGAGCAGCAGGCATTATTCACTTTGCGGGAGTCGCTTCACCGCGGGCGTAATAATTTTCTTTTTTATGAATGAACTTCACTCTCCATGCTCTTTCTTTGCTTCGTCCTACTCTTTTACCCTCCCTCTCTCTCTCTCTTCCTTCTCGTGTTCCGTTCGTTTCTCCTGTTAGAGAGAGGTTCGGCGCCGAGTGTACGCGACACCGGGCATTCGTCTTCGTCAAAGCTGGGGGCCTCCCGTTTCTTGCGTCGAGTCTCTTTGACTTTTCCATTGAGGAAAAACAGTATGGTCGATCGAGAGAGAGAGAGAGAGAGAGGGAGGGAAGTTTACCAGAAAAAAGGAGGGTGAAAAATTACACCCTTATTAATCGATAAGCGTTCGGTAAATTATCCACATCCAGATAAGAACGTATCATCGACGCTCGTTTCAATGGCTCGCAAGAGCATTAGCACGAGTGCGTATTATCTGTTGAAATAAAAAAAAAAAAAAAAAAAAGAAAGAAAGAAAACGGGTCGTTTGTCGGAATAGGAAGTTGGGTTTATTACATCTTGAAATGGAAGCTTTTAACTCGAATTACTGCCAATTCATCATTTGACGATACAATAGTTTATTATAAGTGGAAAAGGTTAATACCTGAGTCATTCCGCAGGTAAGGTGGTTTTAAAGATCGTGTAATTTTGACTATGATAACGATAATATTCATAATTGCTTTGTATATATATGTGTATATATTTCGATTATGTACAATAAACGTTTCGTCAATGGTGGAAAGTCTGAAATGAAAGCGTTGCCGAAATTCGATTCGTTGCCATTTTTAAAAGTCGAAGAGGAGAATAAAAACGATCGAAATCGAAAGGGAAACGTACGGAATATCTCTCGAATATTCGATACGAATATACGTAAATTTAAGCTCAAGTTTGTTTTTCTCAAATGTTTCGCAACGAAAATTCGACACGCGAATTTATATCCCATTTACACGAGAATCGAGAAAAATCGTGGCACCCGTCAATAACTTGGGATAAAGACATGCGGTGTACAGGCTCGTGTATTGTAATTTCTTTCTACCCCACGTGAGTTGACCCAGGTCAAAAACTTCCTTTATTCCTCCACACTGGGACGAACATTTGGACAACAAGTTAATCCTTCGCCTTACTTTCTCTCTCTCCTCTACCTGACCTGAGTATATTTTAACTTGTCCCTGTCCCTGTAACCATAAAAGCGAAACAAAGAAAAACGCGCGAACAAGAGTGATTTAAGTGCTCTATGGAATTATTAATCGTACCCCTGGCCGAGAGAGAGACCGAGAATAGTATAAAACCGACGCGTAATCGTACGCTATACAACAGCTCTCCATTATACGCCCTATTAGCTTTTAGTAGATGTCTTTTACCCCTCTCCCTGTCTCGGTATCTGGCGAATTCATCATATTTTCCCCTAACCGCTTCTCAAAAAGAAAGAAAAAAAAAAAAAAAAAAAAAAAAAAAA
>NW_006264000.1:182337-184687 GCF_000469605.1 Apis dorsata
GTATCGTTTTATCGTTGCGAAACGTAAGGTTGATTAATTACTCGATGAAAAGGATGATTCCTGTCCGATAATTGCACAGGAACGTGAAAAGAGAGAGAGAGAGAGAGAGAGAGAAAAGATCGAATTTATTAAGCTATTGATATCCGCTATTGGAAAAATTTATTTTAGAGATGAGAAAATTTTTTTTTTTTGTTAATTTCAACAAATTAATTTCAATCGGAAACGATAAACTTTTAAAGTTGGGGTGTTGAGGGGGGTGGAGAAGGAGGGATGGGAGGGGACAATTTTAGTCGAAACGTAGTCTGTAGTTTTTTGAAATTTACCTGGCGAGTGAATCACCATAATTCATCCTGATGATTATTCCGACTTAACGAAAAATTTTACAATTCGTCGATCGTAAAATTTTACAAGCACCGAACAAAAGTGAAAAATATCGAGTACTTTCCCTCGTACTTTCGTGCAACTGTGGACACAAATCGACCTGAACGTGACTTAAGCTGGCCCTCGTCCGAGGGAAGAAGCGTCGTAAAAGTCCGGGCCTCGATAATAAGGTGGAGGGAGAGGGTTTCGATAATCCGTGTCGGGATAACCGATAGTCGATTCCGTCCACCTAATCCTGCGCCCGTTTTCTTCGAAAACTGCGACTCCTCTGTTTCGATGTTGGTATTCGTCATCGGCCGTCGAACAGTAAACAAGTCTTTCCCCCTCGGAAGACAATCGGTAACCCCGGCCATTGTTCATCCAAGTGTCCAACAATTACACTGCTAATCCTCCAGAATATTCCAATCGTTTTCTCGAACGTTATTCGTGATGTTTATTTATCATACGATTTAAGGATGCGTTTAAGATGCATGCACATTCTTTGATATATTTATTTGATTGTGCCAATTAAAAAGAAAGGATCAGTAGATAATATATGGTTATATTTCACAATATAGTTTTTATAGATTTTTATTTATTTTAGAATACGATATTTTGTTTCGTATTATTAGGTGAGGATACTGTTTTAACAATGATATTTTATAAATAGAAGTAGAGTGAATGAGAATTTTTGATATCGAAATGAAGATAAATATATAAAAAAAAAAAAATGCTTATTTGATCGATAATCGATAATAAAAGTATTTAATAAAAATGGTAAATATTTACGTTCTAGGGTTAAGGTTATTCTATTTTAATGCAGGGAAAACACTTTCACTGGTTCGGGGGAAAATACATATGGATACGGCAAAGTTACGAGACTTTGAACTTCGTATAGGATTCCGGGTTTCTGGAGCTTGCAAACTTCCGAGAGACTTTGCCGCGCAACTTTCCAATGGAGAATAAATCGAAGAAGCACGATGGAATTTCGAAGTTGCGATTATTTAACCGGCGCGATATCAGAGTTGCGAGGTATACTCGCAACAGCCGTAGTCTCTCGTGGAGAGAGAGATGGAGTTCTTCCTGTTAACCAATACCGGTTGCTTCTTTCTCGGGAAAATACAATGTAACTCTTGCGCTCCAGGGTATTCCCTAATATGAACCGTATTCCATATGGTACGATTTCACGACTAAATATAACCTTAACATAATTACGTACACAATCTGAGCGAAACGATATCAACAAATTATCAATTATCGTCTGTTATGCTGTTATTTAATGAATATATTTTTAAAAGTCTCCAATCTCTCTAAAAATAATCGCAAAAAAATAAATTTTAAAGGATATTTAACCTATATGATCCTAAAAAAAAAGCCATTCATCCATTCAAAATTGTTTAAAAAAAGATTATCGAAATATCATATTCGATTAAAAATAAAAAAATAAAAAAAAGAAAGTTCAATTTTTCACGTATAAGGATTTAAAATTCTCGCGATTTTCGTATCTACCAGTAGCGAAAATAATCCAGGCCATTTTCTCTGCTCTCATCCGGTACACGCGCATCTTTTTCGCGGAACGATCGCGACCGTTACGTCTGGGACCGGCGAGCGTGTCACGTAGCGCGCACGAACGCAGCCGCTAACGCACACCAATGTGCTTCGGGTCGCGTCGCCTCTGTTAAACCTCTTTTTCCTTCTCTCTCTCTCTTTCTCTCTCTCTCTCTGCACAACGCGTACATCCTTCCGCGAAAGGCCGAGCCGCGAGGGAAGCAGGTGAAAATTAATTGTACGGGTTACCGGCTCGAGTGGCAAAGGAGCACACGGGTTTGCCTCGCCACGGTGTTGTCTGTGCGCGGTGCGCAAAGTGCGCCTCGCCGCGTACCCGAGAGGACGTGTCGATCGATTTTGCCCTCTTCTCCCCCCTCGAACCGTCCGTCCATCCGTCCGTCCGTCCGTTCGTCCGACCGTCCTCCTCCTCTTCCTCCTCCTC
>NW_006264000.1:184850-187147 GCF_000469605.1 Apis dorsata
TCCTCCTCCTCCACCTCTTCCTCCACCTCATCCTCTCCCTCCGCCCCCTCCTCATCCTCATCCACCTCTTCCTCCTCCTCCATCTCTCGCCGCTCCTCACTCCTTTCTCTTTCACGCCTTCGTCCTTTCCCCTTTGCGCGACTCTCCGTTCGTTAATCGGCCGCCGTACGTCCGACCGCGTCGTCTCTTTCTCTCTCGACGAGCCACCGATATCGAGATCGATAAGGTGTATCCGGTGACGTCCGCGCGCCACCGCTATCTTTTCGATCTCTGTGCGCGCTCGAAATATTTTCGTAACGCCGTTTAACCTCGATAACGGTACAGACCGCACTCTTGCCTTTCCTACCACCAATTTTATCGATAAACATCGTATGTAGTTTATATATGTATAAACGCGACGATTATGAATACCGAGAATATGTATACGAGTATACCTAATATGATTAGAAAATATATATATATGTATACATATGTATATTGGTAAACGTAAAACGTAATAAATTCGAAAATGTTTGCTTATTTTTTCCTTTCAGGTTAATGATTAGCGTCTTCTCTTTATTCTTCTTTTGGTTCTATCGTTATCGTCATCGATGTTCGACTTTGATTGATCCTCCCTACCCTCTTCATCCCGCCACTCGATTCGAACGGTTCGCCGCGCGTTACGTAAAACGCGAACGCGTTTTTTTCCCTCTAACCAGTGCGCGTTCCCCTTTAACGTCCGCTTATCGTGCGCACACCATGTTTTATGTATATGCATGTATATGTGTGCGTGCGCGCGTGCGAGTGGAGGGAGAGCCCGATATATTTTTGGGGTACGATTATTTCTGGAACGAGCGAAAAATCCGTAGCATTCGAGGTATTCCCAGTTTCCCCATCTATGAACGTACAGGTAATATAACGTCGTTCTCTTATTCTCGCTTGGTCGTCATTGTACGTCCTCCGTCGTGGCCGTGTCGATTCGAGCAAAGTGGGACTCGAAGAAGGCCAAAGCTGGCGTGGCGTTCGAGCGCAAATGTGAGCGTGCGTAGTCTCGCGCGCGCACAAGCGCACGATAATTATCGGCAGGGTAGGGCGACTCGTTCGGCCGCGAAAAAGAAATCGACGTAGGTGCCGGTCCGCGCCGGTGTGTCCGAGCGTGTATTTACCACGGTAAATACGCCGCCGGAGGCACGGTAAATTTATCCGCGAATTACCGCGGCGTTCCTCCTTATACACTCGCGGCTCTCTCTAGCTCCGTAACTCTGCCGTCGTTCGCGTACGGATTTTAGGCCGTGCTCATAAATCCGGCTCTTCCCTAGGGGCCGAGTTGTACAGGAGAGGAGGGAAGGTCGGATTTAAGGGTTTTGCCACAGGTTCGGTTCACTCTCTCTNCTCTCTCTCTCTCTCTCTTTTTCTCTCTCTGTCTTTTTCCTGTTCCATTCCTCTCTGTTCCTCTATATTTTAGAGACGAGAGAGATCCTAGAATCGCGGGAAATTAAACGGGCGTTCGGGACACGGGCGAAAAAATCGCGTCGCTCGTAAATTTCACGACGACCAAGCGAGCGGCCAACCGTTCGCCTCACCTCGCCTCGTCTCGCCACTCCTCGCTTTACCTCACCTCGCCTCACTGCGCCAAGCCTCGTTCCCTCGCTGCTGCTGCTGCGAACAGTCGGCCGACCGGAAACTCGGACACGTTGAGTCTCGAAGACGGCGATCGTTCGCGTGTGCGCAAGATGTATATGTATATATACAAGCGAACTAAAAGTATCATGCAACGCGTTAAAGAAAAAATAGATATAAAGTATAGAAAAATGATCTATATATATATATCTTTATTCTTTTTCATTGTTATTCTATCTATATCGCATCGCGTGTTCGTAAGGACCAAGAACTTTACTCGTGCTACGACTACGACGACGAAGACGACGACGACGACGACGACGACGACGGCGATGGGGACGATGGTTGAGAGAACCGGCAAGGGTCGTGGACTTGTAGAGGGGTTTTAGTGGATAAGGGCACGGAGGGGTAAAGAACGAGAGAAGCGCGGTTCGACAGCACACCGTCGATGGAAGGAACATACCGAGGGACGAAAGGAAGAAGAGGACGAGAACGCGAAGGGGCAGGCGGAAGGGCNAATGGGACGAGAAACAAGGGGTAGAGGAGTGAAGAGGGGAAAGGGGATCGAGAAGGGACGATAGGTAGCGTAGAAGAGCCAAGAGTATAGGCAAGACGAGAGGCACGATGGGGATAAAGCAAGACGCACATCGCAGCATGGCAAAGCATGGCAAGGCGAGGCACAAGCTGGGCTGCGGCGG
>NW_006264000.1:187634-190415 GCF_000469605.1 Apis dorsata
GACGATTCGTCGCGAGAGCATCGTGCGTTGCTGCTTCTCGCGACAATCCACGTGCGTTTGTCCACGTGCGCTCTCGTGTGTAACGTAGTGTACCGTGCGCACACATCGAAACAGTTAGCTGTGAGCTGTGGAACTGTGTAGATCGACAACGATCACTACACATATAGGCGGTCGACAGGCGAAGAGCGACGCGACGCGACGCGCGCCCCTAAAAGCAGTTATACGCGAGGTAGCCAGCGACGATAGACGCAGCGCACATACAGCGACGGTTCAGTCGAGGTCGATCCACCGTCAGGTGACGATCGTCGGTGTCACGGTCTTTCATACGACTATTATTGGGTGATATATTCTGTCGGTGAATCTTGGGAATTGAACGCGAGGCGCGCCAGTGTGCTGTTTTGCAATCTGTAGAACAAGCGTTATTAAAATATAGTTCAGGAATTATTTGAAATTTTCTTGGATCTTTTCATCGATCTTGTTGATCGATCACTTCAAGTGAAGAGAAGAAAGTGAATTATAAGAACGCAGTGAAAATTGATGAGTGTGTTAGCGTGAGGCTTCTCATGTGCCACGCTTAGCACGATTTAGATCGAGTGTTTTCAAGAGGACGAAATGCGACTGAGAAGTCGCGCGAAATACGCTGAAAATTATTCTACGAATTCGAACGCTGTGTTTTCGTGGTGCGAGTAACATCGCGTGGAAAACATTGAATATATTTATCGATTATTATTGAACGGAAATCAAGAACGACTATTGACCGAGTGAAATTTCGGCAAAAATCGTCGAAAATTTCACCGTGTTTTTGCAGAATTAATAAAAAGATTTACGGTGTGAAAAAATAATTTTCAACCTGGATCTAAGGACGACGAATCTGAGCATTTACGTGGACGACCCTAATCGGGTGTTAGACGTTCGCGAAAAATTGCGTGGTAGGGATCGCAAAGTTAGCAAAATAGATCCTAAAGTGATCGACGAAGGCATCACGACGACGGAGGACGGTGGTTACGAGGATCGTTTGCGAGAAGGCGCGAAAGATAGTCGTCTCGCTGGAATGAGGGGCGAGTCGGCGCGTCCCGGTAAGCGTCCTTTAAGGGCGCTTTCCGCTTCTGAAAAGATGGATGCGATACAGAGAGTTCACGAAGGAGAGAGCAAAGCATCGGTCGCTCGAGATATCGGAGTGCCAGAATCGACATTGCGCGGATGGTGCAAATCCGAACACAAGATCAGGGGCATGGCAAGGAATTCGTCAACACCGGATAGTGAGGCCCATTCACCTGCTTCGTCTTCTGGTGCGAATATAGCAGCTGGTAACTTGGCCGGTGGATCGGCAAATCTGTCAAGCGAGGATGAGGGTCCTTGCGTGAAGAAATCAAAAATAGATCAACAAACGTCGGTAAATAGCGCGGGCACGTCGTTTGTCGGTAGTGATGTTTGCACCGATACGGATGGTAAACAGGACAACAAGCCGAAGATCGATTATGTAGGATTGATGACCAGTATGGCGGGCATGAGACCCGAAAATAGTTCACTTCTTCTGCAACAGCTGGGCCTGTTGTCCGGCGCCACCGGTACGCTCGCCAAGAATTTGTTGAGCATGTCACCGGCTTTATCACACGGCAGCACCGTCGGTCTCGTCGAGAACGGTCTTCAGTATACAAAGAACACTGGAAACGCGTGTATTACGAACTTGAACAGTTTGAATAGTAGTAACAAGAGGCATAGTATTTCGGCGATCGCGCCAACACAAATGGATTCCGTGGTCGCAAAATCGTGCAGCACACGAAAAAGTTTACCACCTGCAGCGGAAGCGCCATCGACCCCGGTTCCCGCGTCCCCTAGAAAAACGAACGAGAACAACAGTATTCAAAGATCAACGAACAAGCCTAAAAAGGAGAGCAATGTGAACAGCGGCAACAAAAAGGTGGACGAGGCGTTATGGCTATGGCTGACACAGCAGCAACAGTTGCTCGGTCAACAATCGGCGAGTTTCAATCCGAGCATCAATCAGCAGGATGGTTCGTGGTTCTGGCAATGGTACAAGCAGTGTAGCTTCCCACTGATAACGCCGACGCCATTAGCGCCTAGTCCGGTCGCTAAGAAATCACCGAGCAAAGCAAGAGCCATGCTTGACAACGTGCTTTGCAATAATAACAACGACAATGTGAAACGGAGTTTAACCATGGACGAGGAATCCGCTACTGCAGCGGAAGATATCGAGTCAACTGACGTACCGAGTAGTACAGAAGAAGCGATCGAGCACGGCGAGAAGTTTTTCAAATGGTTAGATAAATGTTCTGAACCAGCAGTCACAAGGCTTCAAATCATACAATTCAAATATCTATTGGACAATTTGAAAGCGTGTAGGAAGAAGTCGACTAGCTTGAAACAAAGTAGAAAGTAGGCGAGGAGAGAAGAGACAAGCTGTGATGCTAAATATATATTCTTAGGAAAGAAGAGTGTATTAGCCGCGACTCATGAGGTGGAAAAAAATAGGTAGAATCGAACAGAGACAAACAAACAGACAAATGATGAAATAAAGATGGAGAGAAAATAAAAGTTGACTTGTTGTTTCTCTCCTTATACTATTGTACACAATGTACAATTTGTTGATCTCTTATCGTCGAATTCCTTCGTGTTCCATCAATACGATTTTTTTTTTTTTTCACTTATTTCTGTTTCTTATTGTTTCGTTCTTGCCGATCCAGAGATTCATGTCCTCGTGTTTACGATTCGCGCGTGTGTGTGAATGTGTGCGAGAGAAATACGAATGAAAAAAAAAAA
>NW_006264000.1:190628-191558 GCF_000469605.1 Apis dorsata
TGAATCAATGCACAATTATGTGTTTTAACCCGCTCCTTGTGTTTTTTTGAATTGAGTTCGTTCTTTCTTTCTTTTATTCTTTTTTTTGAGTTACCTTAAGACCGAATCAAAATAGGTCGTAATGATTTTACATTTTCTTTATTAAAAACCTTGTATATAAGTGTATACCAAAATCTTGAATGGACTGTTGTAATTATAATAAAGGTTAAGATGTTCGTAGAGAGGTATTATTATCGATTATACTTTATCATTTATTAGTGTAAGTGCGTGCGTGTGCGCGCGATGGGAAATTTCTTTGCGGTCAGATAAAAATAAAAATAAAAAAAGATTATATAGTCTCGACCGATAGACAATGTTGTGTTTTAAAATTTTTTATCCTGTTACATTATCCTGGACATATATACAATCGATAAGGATGTATAATCAAAATCAAGAATCGTGAATCTACGTTATCTACGGTCGAGAATCCATTCATTTTAATTTTGCGTTCTACATTCTAATTATCGCGCAGATATATTTGAAAAAAATAATAGCTTCATGATATTTAATTATGGACTGCACTTTTTCCCAAACAGTTCTACCTCTCATTTTGTTAGCGAATTATTTACTTATGGTAAATAATAATAAGATTTAAAATAATGTGTGCACGTTACTCGCACGAAACTAAATGGTCCAAACAAATAAATTCGAGATAAAAAAATGACAAGACGATATTTGTTATATCGATGAGAAATTATATATATTATATATATATATATATATATAAAGTATATATATATTTAAGGACCTTTGTCGCTTAGCTTTATAAAATAAGATGTTTGATGACAACAATACGTTTGACTACTTACCATTTTGAGTGGTTTGTTCAGTGGCTCGTACTTAACGTAGTCACTGACAAATTTTCCGCACTCCTGCCACGTGTACAGTTCC
>NW_006264000.1:191588-191794 GCF_000469605.1 Apis dorsata
ATGGCAGTGTACTTCGTTTGATAGTCGTAGACATAAATTTCTGCACAAAAAGCGATTTAAACTATAAAGACACTTGCTATCGTGATTTTGTTTTCTTATTCTTAACATTACTTTGTTATAGCAAGATTAGTTCCAAGAAAGAGATTTTTTTTTGTCTTTCGTATATTTATTCTTTTTTCTTTTCTCTCTCTCTCTCTCTCTCTCTC
>NW_006264000.1:191949-200036 GCF_000469605.1 Apis dorsata
TTCATATAATGATTGTTCCTATCGTGTTCACGTAACGCGCGAAACGTTAGGTACACTGAAAGGAAATAATCTTGCAGTTAGCAATGTATATTTATAAAAACTGACAGAAAAACCAAAGTGAAGAAAGTACTGTCAAATGATGGTACGTGTAAATAAGACTGTGACCGTGCACTTGCACGCAAAGTGCATAACATATATTGTAGAACATTTGAAGCATGTATGAATAAATGTATAGCGAAGTTTATTTTTATTATTTAGATTGTAGAAAAGGAAATTTTTTCGGGTATATTAGAAAGATTCCTATTATACAGTTATATTTCCATTATAGTTGCATTAAATGAAGAACAAACGAATAAGAAAAAATAATGATAATGAGAATCTTAGTCTATCAAGAATGACATTCCTCGTTACATATAAAATACTTTGAACAATTTAAATTTTGAATAACTGATAATTTTTTTTATAACATATTTTAATTTTTATACGAAAAATAATGTCTTTATACAATAAATCGAGAGAAGTATTTATTAAAAGAATAAACTAGAAAAAGGAAACAAAATATCAAGATATTCGCATAATTTCTTAATTTATTCTTTTTTTTGAAAATCGAAAAGAAAATCACAAGTAACGAGAAATGATATTTTCTTCATTGAAAGATACTAAATGTAAGAATATTGATTCTGTTTCGAAGAATACTTCGTTGCAGATGGATTGCGAAATCGGATCATTTCTTTTTTAGTATCGACTATATTTTTTACGACCGTTGTTTCGTTTGTATAAAAGTTAATTATTTAGATAAAAAAGAAAATAATAACGAAACACGTGTTGTAATATGCAGAAAGTGTGTAATGTAAATATATATGATGTTATATATAAATATTGGAGAATCTTTTAAGCTATTATGAGTTTACAATTATGCGTTGATTTTGAGAAACGTTAATAAGAAACGTAAACTAATTTCCTATACATTGCTGTTATTCGCCATCTTCAAATATCCAAAAGTTAAAGAACATCATGTTAACTTGAGATCATCATGTTATGAGAGTAGCACCAAAAATTACACCAATGACGAATATCAATTTGTCATGATTAAAATGAATGATTTTTGCGTTTTTTAGTTCGATTGCGCGGAAGAGTCTTGAATAAATAAGCTAATATTGAAAATTTATTGTAGATGAAAAGAATCGATAAATCGTAAATAACAATCGAGTCTCTCGATTAATCTTTAATTTAATACTTAAAAAATTATTAATTTTAACGAAGCGGATAATAAATAAAAAAAGAATTATTTAAACAATTGAAATTTTCATAAAAACCATGATCCACACTTTAATCCAATTGCATAATTTATAATATTAAACATTATCTTTAATATAATTAACTAGAGACAAGAAGGATGGAATCGGAGATATCATTAGATTTGAATTGGAAAGCTTTATTACTATCCTATTATTAATTTTTTAATTTTATAATATACTTACTTGTATACCACATTCATTTTCACATACTAATAATAATGGTTTTCTTTTTGGATATTTTACGTGAAATTGTTGTCGAAAATTTTCGGCATACCATGCAAGCAACTTTTCTTTATCACTGAGGGTACAATAACTACTTGGAAGTCTTCTTAGGTAAAGATCTTTTGTGTAATCAATTTCTGGCCAGCATAACTTGATCAAACATAGTTCTTGTTGTACGTTTTCTATAAGTTCTTTTGTTATTTTAAGAATATCATCTTTCGTTAATTTTTCTTCTAATTTATACTCTTCTTCTTCCACAGAAGTAATAGTTGATATACTTTCATAACTTTCAAATGCAGTCTTTTCATCTTCTTCCATTTTTAGTTGATTTACAACAAAAATAAGGTTAATAACTTTAACTGGTTAAGTGTTTACTTGTATCTAAGAATGTCACAATTTAAATTACTAGGAAAACTGTTTATTGTCATGGTAACTTAAGAAAACAAGGTGTTTCTTAAATATGATAGTTTCTAAAATGCTCGATAGGCGGCAGCATATTCCGTACCTGTTAAATTGCGTAAGAATATAATGAACATATCAGTCATAACCTTTTTATCATATTATCTATATTGAATAATATGATAAATTAATAAAATCGTATATAATCTATATAACTTATTGCACATTTTTTACAATTTTTCTCTGTGATTCAAGAGGGCGTATATTTACAAGAATTCCTCATTATGACATCTGTAAAAAGGACCGTAAACAATGGACATTTCAGTTATGAACAATGTATCGACAATAGGTAAGCTTATCTTCAACTTAAACGTATTTAAATCTTTAGATATTCAGAATATGTATATTATAGCAATAAATTGCATTTTATACAAAAAGTGGCATGCAATAATAAGCGTCATAATTTTATTAATAAAAATTGTCACATACATATCATTGGTATAAAACATACGCGTTATTTAAACAAAAATACATACAAGCTGTGAAGACAATGTTCACGATGGTATATATATTTTATTTATAAACTATAAATATAGCAAATTGGATCGATCTTTTCGTATGTAACAAGAGCAATGGAACTGAAACATATAATTACACGAATATATTATATCATTTAAAAGTGATTTTTTTAGCTTTTCAAAAAATTTATGCGATTAGGTCTAAAAAATTTTTTAACATTCATGTTCATCATTGAATCAATTCTTTCGCTCATTATAAATCTTCTAACTTGAAGAAAGAACTTCTTCTGTATATCTTTTTTAAATTATCATCATAAATTACGTCATGGATTTGTGTTATACAAAAGTCGATTGAAACATCGAACCATACCATTACTTAAGAAATAACTTCAATTTGTGTCAGTCGAATCTTGACGCCATTTTTGAGCTGCTTCTCGTCGGGCATCGGGTACTAATTGTGATTGCATACCACCTAAAACATTACTAGTCGCTTCTGTAGCTAAAATAATTGGCTTCACAACTGTTGGCGGTATTTGTCGTAATACACCTCCTACGGCACCGGAGACTCCTTTTTGCTCATGTTCTTCACTGGCTACACGAACCAATTGATTAGCTGTTTCTCCTAAACCCTGAAAAACACATTCGAAATTAATTATATATAATTAATTTGATAATATAAAATATGCAAAATTTTTTATAGTTTCAAATATATGCGATACTTTACTTCTTTTACTAGCATATATGCATTAGCCATTCCTTCTCGAATGTCCAATGGTTGACTATATCTTTTCCGACGTCCTTTTTGTCCTTTGTGTTTATGCCTTACGCTAGGTCCAGGACTGACCATATCATAAGCTGTTTCAGCTGTACTTTGTATAGCATGTATCAATCTAGAAGTCAGTTCCAAGGCTGCCATAGCAGTAGACGTCGTAAAACTATTTGCACCTCGTTGTAGTCCTCTAATAATTCTACCATCTTTTTGATACTGTTCAATAGGTAACCAGAATAAATCTCTTATTCCTTGAACTGTAACAACAAGCAAATCATTTCATTACAATATAATATACAAAACAATATATTTTAATAAAATATAAACTTACATAATTGAACTAATGAATGCATAGGACCTACGCCACCAAGTAAACTTGGAAGTTGATTTTTCTTTATATCTTGTAACCATTCAGAAAGTAAAAATGTTACTAGTTTATCAAATCCTAGAAGTCCATGTCGATGTGTTAATCTTTTCAGTCTTAATTCGGAGCAATTCAATTGCGCTAAACCCATTAGAAGTCCTGCTAACGGCCCATGAGTCAAATCTACACGTTTTCCATGATAATCTAATCTAACAAGGACTTCAGGAGAAAATATCACACTCCTAAATAAATTAAATAAATCAAATTTTTATATACGATATATTAATAGAATATTATATTGTTTATAATATATAGAATATTTTGCTTTATATTTATTATTTGAATATTATTTATAAGTTTATTTATATTACACTTAAATAATTAATTTACCTAAAATATATTGGTTGACAATCTTCATGTACTTCATGCGTCGATTTCGCTTTCACAGTATTTTCTTTAATCATCAATTCGTCTTCCAAGAGTATTAATAAATTCGGATCTATGGTATCATTCTGCGATGTATTCGTTGGCATTGATGCATTAGGCGTGGACTCGTTCACACTCATAACTGGTGGATGATGCGTTGGTGTTCCTTGCTTGGATACTGGAGAGGATTGTGGATTATTAGGTACATTACAGTTCTCTTGAGCGTGTTTCGTACCATTACCCAATTCATTGAAGAATTCTATCAAAAACAATAGGCTATCCTGATCTATATTTAATCGTAACGGCAGTAGACTGAGTTTTAAACAACATTCTTGAGCACTTAATCTTGGATCTGGTCTAACATGGACCGCTTTCATGGCAAACATATTTGCATGAGACTGTTTTGGTCTCGCTTCACTACTATATTGATACAAGAATTTGTTAATGTGCGAAGATGCTAATCTGTCTCTAATTTCTATTTCGTTTACTAATAATATTTGTCTTGCTGCTTCTGTTGTATTTTCTGGATAGACTTCGTGTTGAAAGCGCACTTTATTTAATTGAAGCTCCATTAAGATATCATGGCGACGACCAGGACCTCCCATTACTTGCCAATCTGTTATTTCTTTACATTTTTCACGTGGTGAATTTGGTGCACTTCCAAAATGTATTTCATTTGAATTGGATTTATTGAAAGTTACACCATCCCACCATGGTGATCTGGTTCTGTAAACATAAACAATATATAATGTAATTTCATATAAATTATTCATATAAAATGTTTGACTTACATACAATAAAACGTACTTATCCTGAGGTGCGATGATAGGACGAATTGTATTGTCATTAATAATGACTTGTTTTTTGGATGTTATTGGTGCTTCGAAATCTTTTCCTCCATACATATGCCAGATTAAAGTCATTTCACAAAGAGTGTACCTTAAAATTGGAGCAGGAAAATGTCTTGGTGCTTTAAGTAAATCAGTTTTGCCAAGTGGAACTGAGAAATGATTATCTATTATCCTTAATGATTCTTGACAAAGCCAACGAATTTCTGGTACACCATGCCTAGGCATAATTCCTGTACCCGCTTCTTCTCCTAATATACAAAAATCTTCGTTTGAATCCTCAGCTTCTGTATCACATTCTGTTTTTGTACACTGCTCAGGATTTTTATACATTTCAGGTACTGCCTGTGAAGCAGGACAAGATTCGTCGGGAAAGAAAAAAACTTCTACTTGATTTTCAGTTACTAATGTATTGCCGTCTATATTTGAAGATGTTCCTGTGTCATGTAATTGTATCAATTATTCATAATTGACATTTATTTGGATATTTTAAATCTCTTATATTATTTAATATTACCTTTTACTGTTTCTTCCATTGCTTCTTTCATTAAATTATTAACACGTTCAACTTGACTTTTACTCAAAGTATTAACACACTCATCACCAAGAAGACTTTCTTCATCGCCAGAACTTGGTACCGTAATGTTTCCGGTAGTTTCTATGCTTGACGAAAGATCTCCATCATTAGCAAAGTATGTTAACAACTGAATAAGAGCACGTCCAGAATCGGAACATGTTCGAACATGCAATACATTGTTGCTTGCCCTTAAATCAACTCTAGGTGCACCGCCGCACATCTTATCGTTCAATCTTAATGATAATTCGAACAATCCTACATCCATTACACATACAAAATCCCGTTTTAAATCTACATTTTTTCCTAATTTATTAGATATGAACAAGGCAATATCTTCTGCTATAAAACGTAATGTCGAAGTATTTGTATGCGCTGCAATATTACTAGAAACACTAAAATTACCAAGAGTTACCATCGATCTCAATGGTAAATGAATTGGTCTGAAATGATATAAATTTTTTATTATATTATTGTATTTCATAAGTAATATTTAAAAAAAATAAGAACCTATAATCAACTGCACAATCCCAAAGATGTAAATGTAATTCCGTTAATATTCCTGGCGCAGAATATCCAGCAACTGGATGATCGGCTACATCCAAACAATCTGTTAATTGCGTAAACCATGATGTACCAGTGTTAAACATTCTATGCCTCAATGTAGCATTTGATATGCCCACTGCCACTCTGAAAGTCTATTTCAAAATAATTGACAATTATTTAATTAAATGATAGCATAATATTTTTATTTGAAATTTTTAAAAAACAAACTTTAATACGGTGCGTTTGATGAGCAGCTTGTATTCTAATAGCGAGTAATACCATATCATCATTATTGTTTGCTCCCATTACATTTAGATCACTTTTATATATAGAATGCTGACAATGTTTGGGAATGTCACTATTAATAGGTCTCAATGAAGGTGGTTGTGAAGGTGTCGTCATTAATCCACAATGATCCAAAGACATTTCTTTTATCATAGCGCAGACATAACTCAAATTTGAATTTCCTTTGTATGCGGTTACAGAAAATATAGTTGCATCATCTAATCGAATTATTAATTCGCCTTGTTGTCCGGGTATAACGTTTTTTACAGAATCACGAGCAGGAGTATACATGCAGAGAAGACCTTGATCTATATTCAAAAATAGTGCTAAATTGCTCTGACCATTCTTTGATATTTTACTTTGATGTTGCCTGTAACTTTTATCAGCTGCAGAATGAAATATACCCTCCTCTGAGTCTGAATCAGAATCATATTGAACCCGACTTTTACATGTGCTAAATCTTAAAACAAAAAATCTTTTTAATAAAATAAAAAAATATTATATTATTTGATTTTAATATTATTTACCTAGGATAAACAGATTCTTGTAACAAAGTAGATGCCAAATCAAGACCTATATGATTTTCCATATGTGTACCATACTTTGGTCTTGGCGCTGATGGTTTCCATAAAAAAAGATCAGTGTTGAATCTATTATATAACAATTCATACAGATGTTTAGATGGTATTTGGACGGAAACACATGGAAAATTGATTTCTATTTGTATTCTAGAACTGCGAATGCCTTCATCTATAAATTCTAACATTTCTTCTCGATTTCCTGGTATGATCAACTCTTCGCCTTCTCTATTAAAATAATGAGATTAGATGTAATGAGATTAAATGTAAATCTTGAAAATTATTTTTCAAGAAGTTAAAAAATATCAATTCAACTTTAAACTAAACCTTTGCTCTGAGTCATCCTTATCACCCTGTGAATGTGGTTTGGAATGAGGCGTATCAGATTCATGAATAATACGTTTCGAGCTGAACGGAGACGGCTGATGTTTAGGCGCATTTTCTAAAGTTTCATCAAAACTAGAATCAGGCTCTCCTTCAGAACTATCTTCTAGTTGATCGTTCAAACGTTGTGGATAAATTGTAATAACTATTCTAGCCCAACCAAATCCTTCATTATCTTGTTGACATGTTGCATTATCTTTTTCGTGAGTTGTAACTTTGCCTATGTTTAGTGGTATATCTGTTTCCGTTTCTGCATACGAAAATAGTAATTTTCGGAATTGAATTTCAAAATGCTTTTTTACAGAATGCGGATGATTCTTGGAAAAAATTTTCTTAGAAAAAATTAAATGCGGGCAAAAATGAATTTGTGCATCTGTCATTTTTAAAATCATATAATCTGTTCTCACAGATCTCTTCCACCACGGTGCCCGATTCATATCATGTAACGGTCTTAAATCTGGTATTGGAAACCTATTTTTAAATTATTAAAATATTTTATATTCAATTCAATATTTTTATTTTTGTATATATATATATATATATATATTGTGTAAATTACCTTAATTTTATTGTACATTGTGATGAGGATATGTTTATAACAGCAGCAAAATCTGACAAGGTAGGACTTTCTATGGCTTGATAAAATAAAGTTTGTTGATTCTAAAAATGATATAGTAAGAAAATAATGAAAACTATACACACTTTGATATAATTATATAATAAAAATTGATAACTTACAGTATTTTTATTATTAGATACAGGATTACAAACGCAAATAGGTTGCGGATTAAGAAGAGCACATATTCTATCTACAATAGTTATATCTACTTCACTTTTGCAAGGTTCCAATTCAATACTAAAAAAAAAAAAAAAAAA
>NW_006264000.1:200230-206649 GCF_000469605.1 Apis dorsata
TACACATACTTACTCAATTTTTGTCTTTGGATTTGCACATTTTACTAATTGTGCATATCCTGTATTTTGAATATCTTCTACATATTTAAATTTCATTTTAAAATCCGTTTTATTAGTGAAACCAAAATTTGTTGAATTTTCTTTTGGAAAAGTAAGCAACTCTACAAATTCTGATGATGGAGTACCATTTGTTTCAGAATTATTTGAGTCAACTAAACATTCAACAATTTCTAAGCTAGCTAAAGTGAGTGTTCCTGATACAACAGATAATAAACAAACATTTTTTTCTCTTCCTTCAATTACTAATGGCGCAGCGAGTAATCTATAATAAATAAGAATTTAAAAATTAATTATTTTTTAATATTATATATATAGCAATTATAAATACCTAATATGACTTAAATGACAAGCATCCAAGAGTATTTTTGATGCTTTATCGAAATCTTTGTTCCCATATCCTCCAACTGCAAACATTCCTAATTGTTTGAAAAATTCGTCTGCCGAATTTTTCATTTGATATATACTAGAAGATGTTAAACCACCTTCTTCTACACATGTGGTCAATATGTCTTCGTGTAATAGAATTATAGCTATAGAAGATACTCTCACATGAAAATGAGATGTTTCTGCAGATGGGCTATTATCTACACTATGTCTGTGTTTTTGTTGCTTTGGTAAATTCGTTGCAGAATTTTTTAAACTAATACTACTAGATAATATACTCCCATCCATACTAATATTATTGCTTGTAATTGAATCACTCATTGAAGTAGAACCTGGTAATCGCATTGGTAAAAATTCATCTTTGTTATCAGACTCATCTAAAGATGCTGTTGACCAACCTTGTGTATGCCTTAGATCCTATTAGAAACTTTGATTTAATTTATTATATTTTATTGAAGTTTTGTGAACTTTATGAAAATGTGTATATATATATATATATATATATACCATAGAACGTAATCCTTGAGATGGATGTATTTGATGAATAAGTTCTCGTTCTACACGATTAAAATCGCTACCAGCCATAGGCTTTTCAGTACAAGTTCTTGGAGCAACATTACTAACATCTTCTGAATCAGGAGATGCCAATCCATGTCCTAATTCCAATAATACATGTACTTGCCGTGGACTTAAAAATGAAGTGAATGATCCTAAGGTTATTTCTAATTCTACCTGAAATAATTAAATCATTTTTATTTTAAGCCAAATATATGTTATAATTTATACTATCATTTTTTTTTTTTGATATTATATAAGGATGTTATTTATTTTTAATTAATTTTACCTTTGGCCCTGACACACCTTCTCCTTGTTTTAATTTCAATCTTATTTCTTGTCTACCTGCTAACTTAGCAAACATTATAGGATTTGATTCACTTAAATTATTAATAATATTTCCTTCTGGAGAAGTTTGTATATTTTGAGTACTAGATACTTGCACAGAAGAGAAATGATAATCTGAATTCTATAAAAAAAATATTTCAAACAAAATTCTTAATTTATATATTTTTACTAATTTTTAATAAAAGTTACTTTAGACTCTGGCGTAGAACCCCTGCTAGATGTTATAATGCTTCTAGAAAAAGTTCTTGCTCGAGATGGGAATTCATCTGTATGAAAAGTCACTCCTTCTAAATAAAATCGTTTTGTTGTGAATGCTGACACAACATATCCTTTTGTTGATTGACTAGGATCTAATGAAGTACTGCTTGGATCTAATCCAGCTTCATCTGAATATTCAAGATTTTTTATACACACTTCTATTGCAACTCCTGTTGAAGAATCCAGTGGCACATGTTCCAAACGTATAACAGTATCTATAAATCTCACTTTCACTCTACATAAAACTAAAAAAAGACAAATACATATATATATATATAATTTTTACTTATATATATATAATGCATTTTTAACAAATTTTTACTTGAATCTATTGTTTGTGCAAACAATTCTACTCCTTCTAATGGTTGTGAATTTCCAGCATATTTAGCATCTTCTTGTAAACATTCTTGTGCAAGTTGCATGCTAGATGTCATAGAACTCCACATAGACTCAAACATTGAAGTTCCATTTTTAACTCTTTGTCTAGGTTGAACTGTTAATCTCAAACTTGTTACTTCCACATAACTAGCTTCACTGAGCAAAGCTGACCATGGTATACTAACAGACATTTCTGATACAAAACCATCAACAAATTCTAATGGAAGATGTTGTTGCTCTCCTAATTCATTAAGAGCCTATTATGATAAAAAATTCATTTTAAATTTCATTTAAATTTCATTTTTTCTATTTTTTAAATTATTATGCATAAAAAAATTATTTTACACATAATTCAAAACAGTATATTTATTTTTTCTAACTAAAGACTAACAAAGAAATTTGAAACAAAGAAAATGATAATACCTGTACATCAAGGCTGACATTGGTTACACGACCAGTTCCATTGTACAGATCTACAGTGAGTTGATCTAATGTTAATTTTTCTTCCAAGAATTGACCCAGATATCGTTGTAAAAGATATCTGCAAGCTCGTTTTTTGATCCCTTGAGACCAAGGAATACATCCCAACCAAGACATTTTACCCACGTTTGACAATCTAATCTATAAAAGACATGGGATTTTTAAAAATAATTTTCTTCATACGTTTTGTATTAGGCCTGTTATTCGGGCACAATGTAAGAAAAACACGTGAATTCCATTTTTCTAACACGTGTCTACTTTGGTGCAATGATCCTTAACACAATACGGTGATTCGGATGTAACGGGGTTCTAGCTGCGTAATATTTTCCTTTGGATACACTACACGCATATACATATACACATGCCTACACACATAGAATTCTGACTATCGGACAAACACTGAAATGAAACACTGGTGTCTCATTGACTGAAATCAGCTGACTATGATTATGAAAAGAGATGCACTGATATTTGTATTTTCCAATAATCTTTCACTTTTCCTGTAGCGACTGAAATTCATTCTATATTTCTATCTTATATGATATAAAAATTTTATTAAGCTAAAATATATCTAGTTTTTATTTATTTATTATAATCAATTTTATTTTTTATTCTTCAGTAATGAATAAAATAATATATTAATATTCGATTAAAAATAAAATTAAGTTATATTTGATTTTTTAAATATTATTCATTAAAAGATGTTTAAAGAAAATTAATTTTATCTTTTATTATTATTAATACATAAAATGCAAATTATTTTTATTAAAATATTATTATTAATTTTTAAAAATATGCTATAAAAATTTGTATAGCATATTTGTGTAAAAAAAAAGATTTTTATAAAAATGGTTTTTTATTAAAAAAATAAAAATTTTCTTATCACTTTTTTTTAAAATATATATACGAATAATTTTTTAAATATGTAAAAATACTAAATATTTATTTAGATTTTTATTTTTTTTTATTTTTAATAATTTAAATTATTTACTAAATTATTCATGTATATTAGTGATATTTCATGAATGAATATTTTTATACAAAATTCTTTATATTTGTAAAATATAATTTAATCGCTCAAATAAAATTTTTTAAAAATAATCAATGTTAAATGGAAGGTTTACTAGCCTGTATGTATCTATATTCATTGTAGTTTCTATAATATATATATAATTTTTTTAAGAAGTTTAATTATATAGTAATTAAGCGATCTGTGTTTAAAATTATTTAATAGTATATTAGAAATTTATTAAGAATTGTTTTTTCTATAATATACTGCGAAATCAATTTTTTTTTTATTATTTAAAAAATGGCACTAACCAATATTTTACTCCTTAGTCAAATATCTGGATATGTCGTAGCTCTTGTTTTGTCACTTTGTATTATCATACCAATGAGTTTACATGAAGATGAATTTAGGTAATTATTATTTTAAATAAATAAATAAATATTTTAAGGCACATAAAAAGTAGTATTAAAATTTATGTAAAAAAATATATCTATTTAATATTTGTTTACAGAGGACATTGTCTATTATTTTCAACAGGAACTTGGCAAGAATCAGATGGTCAATTTATAGTAAATTGGGCTTCACAAGCTTATTGTAATTATACAATATTTGTTGGTTTAATATTGTTATTAACATCAGCAATACAAATTTATCGACTTTCTTTACTTATGTATCGTGGAGAAGATAGTTCCTTTTTATCTGCATTCATAGATGTTGTTAGTTCAATATTTCTCACAACAATAACTTTAATTGCTGCAATTATTATTACACTTGGATTTATGACTTGGTGTCAATGTATGACTAAAAGATTTCCATCTTGTGAATTAGCAGCTGGGAATGATATTGATAAAGCTGATGGTATAGATACATCTGGTTTTCATATTGAATTGGGTGCAGTTCAATTTGGTACTTGGACCAGTTTATCTATTTGGGTTGGTCTATCAGTGTTTGCAGTATTAAAATTATTGCGATATCATCAATTAGAAAATATGAAAGTTTCAATGTACAGAGAAAGACAAAGATTAATAGAGGCAGCTAGAAATAATGAAATACAAGAATCAACTTAAAAATATGATTGTGTAACATATTTAAACTTTAAAATAACATTTTATTATTCTTACTTTTTAAAAAAATATTTATATTCAATGAAATTAGTTTTAAACGCACACTTTATAATTAATATAATTATATATGACTTAATATGATTACTAATCTATTAAAAAAAATTGAAAAACTATATTTATCAAACTTAAGAAATTATAGTGTAGAATTGAATATGATTTGTGATTAAAAGAAATAATTTATTATATATATTTTTATCTTTATACATATCAAGACTGTATAAAACTACAATTTATAATTTTTATAACTAGTATTAGAATTTAGATTCAGTATCTTTAATTTAAAATTAATATATATTTAATTTAAATAATATTAATGATATATATTTAATATAATATTTTATTGTATTATTGTATAATATTTTTATCTAATTGTACATAATATGTCAGAACAATATAAATTACAATAGTTATACATTTATAAAAAAATATATTAAAAAAAATATATAATGATGGAAATTGATAGTTTTGTGAGTATAGAATTTTTGAATATTTGAAATTACATCCTATGAATGTGCAAAATAAGAATTTTATGTTATAAGCAAAAATAAATATAATAATAACTATATTTTGTAAATATGTTAATATATTATTATAATATATCATTATTAATATATCAATATATTATTATATTATATAAGAGTATATCAAAAGTTATTATATAAAAAAACTCAAATGAATAAATATCTTTTTATATAAAAAATAAAAATTTATTATGTAATAATATTTTTTATTTTTTTGCATATTCCAAGTATATTTCTACGACTTCCAATAGGACATTGTTCAGATGCTTCGATTATTACATGTAGCTTAATTTCTGATATACATTCTAATTCAAATGTAATTACATTTACTGCTATTTCTTTATTAGGAGCACAGGATCCACCTATAGTTCTTAAAGAATAACATGTGTTATTATATTGTACTATACCATCCTGCAGGCAAGGATTTTTTATACATTTTGGTATAACTTTATTTTTAGGAAGCATAACATAATGCTGTGGTGCACATGGTCCTTGTCTATATGCTTCATGACAACTATTATTCGATGGAAAATATAGAAATCCAGGTTTACAATCACATATCCGTGTACTTATATTTCCAGGTCCAGGATAAAGAAGCATATTTTTGGGACATGAATCTGGTATAAATATTGGATTATGTTCTGCTATCTAAATAAAAAAATTTTTTTTTTTTCAAAAAATTTTTTAAAATTATTTTTGCGATATTAAATTAATTTTTTTACCGTCTCATTATTGTCGTTTACGTGATATGTTTCTTCATCACTTGGAAAAACAATATCCTGACAAGATATTATATAATTCCAAATTATTAATGTAGTACTAAAAATTAACCACTTCATTTTGTATATATGACACTATAAAATTTTTTGTAAATTTTTTAAAAATTGAAAGAAATATTTAATTATATTCAATATATTTAATTATGTTAATAATAAATAATAGGTTATTAAAATTTTTATTAAGAAGTAATATAAAGTTATATTATTATAAACTCTTCACTTTTAGTATTTATTCTTTGTTTGAGTATTATTGAAAATAATAATTAAAGATATTAATGAGACTATCTTTCTTTGAGTAATCTGATGACCCTGATTTATAAAACATAATTAAAAAAATAAAAATTAACCAATCAACATTAAGCACTGTTTTTTAAAATTATATTTCCATACATTATCTTTCCATACAGTTATATAAATGCATATCTTTAAAAAAAATTATTAATAAATAAAATTAATACAAAGTTAATACATTATTTTTTATTTATTTTATAAATATGAATTTATTAATAATATATATAATATT
>NW_006264000.1:206770-217208 GCF_000469605.1 Apis dorsata
TTTTATAATTCAAAAATATTTAATATTTAATCATTTGCAAATGGATCAAAATTTATTTTTATATCATTAACACTTGATAAAAATGAACTTTGTTTAAATTCTGGCCAAGATTTAAAATCCATATAAAGATTAAAAACTTCATTTACATTTAACTGATGAAATTCAGTGAATATATTATAATTTTTTTCTTTTATTAATCTTATGCCACATCCAGGAATTATTTTCCTGAAAAAATTTTAATAGAAAAAATATTTATATATTATATAATATATTTTAATAGAAATTTTGAGCAAATATTAATTCTAATACATTTATACTCACTCCAAAGTTGGTATTATTCTTGATGAAGGTTTATAAAAATTATGTCGAACAAAATGCCAAAAATTGATTATATGTTCTTTTTCACCAAATAATGTAAAAATATCAGGTTTTGGTTCTAATTTAACAACATAAAAAAAATTATCAATTTCTTTATTTTTACATTTTTTCTTTAATTTTTTTTTTCTTTGATATAATAAAAATCCTTTTTTATCTAATGTCCCAAATATTTTATAATTAAATAATGTATTAAACATGATATAAGTAACTAAACTTCTTTTCTTCTGATATATCAACTTCTAAAAATACAATATATTGATAATATAATGTTTCAATAATAATTGTTTTAATAATAATTATTATTATAGTTATTTGACTTATAATTAAGTAAAAAAATATTAAATGTTGTATATATTGAATATATAAAATGAATACTAACATGCCATATAGATGGTGGTAATGCAAGATAAAAAATTACTCTTCCATTTATCATAATGCCTGTTTGAAATATTATACTTAATATTATATGTCTTATAAACTGAGAATTAATTAATATTCCAACTATTTGCATATAACTTTCTTCTTCCCATTTTTTTTTTGATACATTATCAAATAATTGATTAAATTCTTTTAATTTATTAGGTATATATAACAGCTTGGATAGTTTAAGAAAATTTGTTTTAGTTATAGTAACTTGATTAGGAAAGATTTTTTGTAAATTAAGTAATTTCAAATAAAATATGTTACGATTTTCATATAAATGTATGTATTTTATACCAGCTTCTAATAAATCTTTTGTTAATAAACCAAATCCTGGATTTAATTCAACAACATAAGACATATTTAACAATAAATCATCTTTAATTAATTTAACGAAGTTATTGCTTACATTCTCATTTATTAAATATGGATCATTATTATTTGAAGATAAGTTTAAATAACGTTGTATAGTTTTCCATTTAAATACAAGATTAATATTTTGTAAATATTCAGAAGATAGTGAAATTTGATTATTTTTTATAATATTTAAATAATTTGTATTATCTGATTTTGTTCTACAATATGATAATTGCAAACTTGAATACGAAATATATTTTTTTGTAAAATAAAAAATAACATTATTATATAACTTAGTAATTCGTAACATAAAGATAATTGATAATATTATTAATTTGTCATATAATAATATTCTATTTATTATTTTGTTTTATAATAAATGTTATATTTTAAAATATTTTTAAGGTTATTTTTATACGCTTCACAATTTGACATAAAATTCGATAATAAAGTTTGAAATTCACTTTAGTAGGTATTTCAAATTGTTATTATTTGAGAAAAAATATACATATAAAGCAATCATTATTTTTTACTTTTTATTATAATTAAAATTTATATACATATGTATGTGATTTTAAAACAATGATACAAAATAATCAAATCTATAATACTAAAGTATAAAAATGATTCTTTATATAATTTTAATTTATTATATATATTGATATATAGTTAGTATAGTATAATATTAGTTAATATAGTATAATATTTAATTAAATGTTTGAATTATTATATGAATAGTGATGCAATTCGTTATAATTATTCATTAATTTTTTAATTGATCAGATATTACGAATTATTAAGTAATTATTATTAATTTTATATATAATTATAAATTTAATTTTTACTTTTATTTTTTATTTTATAATTTAAAAATAATGACATTATATTAATTAATATTAAATATTATCAATATTAATTTTTTGATCCTATATATAACAGAAAAATTAATTGAGCTAATTTTACATTGTATAATGTAATTTTTAAATCAAAATTTATATTTTTATTTGAAATAAAGTTAAATATTTTTAACATTTTTATTTAATTTTTTTTATATATTTATTATAGAAATTTATAAAAATTATGATTTCTTGAAATATTATAGTAATTACTATCTAGAGATATAATTTAAAAAAATATTGAATGTACTTCATTTCATATATTTATTATTAGAAATTTCATTTACATTGCTTTCAATATTTAACAAATATAAATATAAAGAAATTATTATTATTTAACTTACTAAAATATTAAAGAGTTAATATGTAGCTTTAGAAAGAAATTTATGATATTTTATTTTCTTGTATTACTTAATATAACCTTGAAAATAAATATTACTTTCTAAGCTTTTTGTTATAATTTTTTCAGTGGCTATGATCTAGAATAATCATGTGTGAAATATATTTGAAGAATTGTAAGTGAAAGATTTAGTGACTCTTGTTAAGAAAAATAGTGTAGATATTTAATATCACATGAATAAATTATAAAATGGCCCAAAGTGCTTGTCTATTATCTCGAATAATGGCCACTTCTGTATCTGCTACTGTAAGAGCAGGTAAAATCATAAGAGATGTTATGACTCATGGAAGTTTAAATATAATAGAAAAGGGCAAAAATGATTTACAAACTGAAGCTGATCGTTGTGCTCAAAGGTGTATTATTGCTTCATTAAGTCAACAGTTTCCAAATATTACTATTATTGGTGAAGAGGAACCATCAAACTGTGATATACCATATGATTGGATTGTAACTGATGCAGATCAAGAAATGTTACAATTAAAATTACCAACCCATTTGGAAAATATAGATCCTAAGGATGTGTGTATTTGGGTAGATCCATTAGATGGTATTTGTATATATTATTTATTTCAATTATATTATGTAAATATATTTTATTTGTAAAATATATTAAGTCAAGTTAATATTTTTAGGAACATCAGAATATGCACAAGGCCTTGTAGAACATGTTACAGTATTAGTAGGAGTGGCAATTGGACATAGAGCAATTGGAGGTGTAATTCATCAACCATATTACAAAAATAATGAGAATGAAATACTAGGACGTACTCTTTGGGGTATTAATGGTGTAGGATTTGGTGGGTTTGCACCAATTGCTCCACCACATGGAAAAATAATAGTTACAACTACAAGGTATAATTTTATTTTAAAATAATTAAGTTAATTAAATTTTAAAGAGAAAATTATAAACATATTTTTTCAGTTCACATTCAAACAGTAATGTTCAAGCAGCTATAAATGCTTTATCTCCTGATGAAGTTTTACATGTTGGTGGTGCTGGATATAAAGTAATTAGAATAATATAAAATTTTACATGAATGAATTATTATTTTCTAAATAATTTTAGTATTTTTATTTTTTTTCAATAGGTAATACTTTTAATGGAAGGAAAAGCTCATGCTTATGTATTTGCTAGTAATGGTTGTAAAAGATGGGATACTTGTGCCCCTGAAGCTATTCTTCATGCTATTGGTGGTACATTAACTGATATTTATGGAGAGTTCTATTCTTATAATGCAGAAACAATATATTCTAATGAAAGAGGTGTATTAGCTACTGCACCTGGTCAGAATCATCAATGGTATTTGAATAATATACCATACGAACTAAAGCAAAAATTAGAACAATAATGTATATAATTTTACAGAAAATATTTAATATATATTTAAATAGGAGATCAGATATCAAAATATTCTATTAATATGACTAGAATAGAAAACATGTAATTTTTTTTTTATATTTCAAACTTTTTATGAAATAAATTAAAAAAATTATAAAATATTAGTAAAAACTCGATCATTGTTTATAAGAAATATGTTTTGATAGAAATTTTTGAATTATTTTAGTAATTATTTATACTTATAACATCTTTTGAGCCTCTTTAAAACGAATATAAATATAAACAAAGAATATGTTTAAATTGATAATACTTCATGTTTTTTTGCTGATATTTTATAATTTTGATTTGAGCGTATCACGTAATACTCGACGCAAAATTTTTCCTGACGCAGTTCTTGGAACATTTTCAATGAATTTTATGCCACCTCGAAGTCGTTTATGACTCGATACTCGTTCTGTAATATATTTCATTAAAACATAAAGAATTATTAATTAAATGATTAATAATTTACCATTTACGAATTTAATAATATCTTCCGCCGTTATATTAGATCCTTTTTGTTTAACAATAAAAGCAGTCGGTAGTTCTCCTGCTTCTTCATGTGGTAATCCAATAACTGCTGCATCTTTAATTTCAGGACATGTTAATAATATTGCTTCTAATTCAGCAGGTGGAACTTGAAATCCCTTGTATTTAATGAGTTCTTTCAAACGATCTACTATATAGAAATAACCCTGTTCATCATAATATCCTATATCTCCTGAATGTAACCAGCCATCTTTATCAATTGTTATTGCTGTAGCCTGTTCATTATCACAATATCCTTTCATTATTAAATCTCCTTTGAAGCATAATTCACCGATATTATGTGGTCCTAGAGGTTTATTTGATTTATCTCCATTGATTGGTATTACTTTTGCTAAATATAAGAAAAAGGTTCATAAATATAAATGATTAATGTTCATAAAGATAAAATTTATAAAATAAATTTTTAGTAACTTACCTGCTATTCCTGGAACTAATGTTCCTACACTTTTATATTCTGTATTATTATCAGGTGAGTTCATAACAGCCAATGTAGTTTCTGTTAATCCATATCCTTGCTTTATTGTTGGTACATTTAATCTTTTTGCAACCATTTTTGCAATTTCCTCAGATAGAGGTGCTGCACCACACCTAATAAAAGATATAAATGATTTTTGATAAAATTAAAAATCTTTTTCTAATAAAATTTTTTTTTTTTAATTTACCAAATCTCTTTAATGCTAGATAAATTGTATTTATCTACAATTGGATGTTTTGCTAAAAATACCATGAGTGGTGGTACAACGGTTATATGCTCAATTTTATATTTTTCTATGGCATGTAAGAACATTTTTTCTTCAAAACGTGGGAGAATAATACTTTTATTTCCAAAAATAAGTCCTACTAACATTACAGAAAAGGAATATACATGGAAAAAAGGTAATAAGGCTAAACTTGTTGTATTGGTATTTAAAATATTAGGTGATACAGCTGCAAGATTTTTTATTACAGACAAAAAATTTTTATCCGTTAACATCACTCCTTTTGGCAATCCTGTAGTGCCACTGGAACATGAAATAACTGCCACATGATCATTAACATTTACTGAACAGGCATGAAAGTTATTATCAATGATTATGTTTGATGTTAGACTATTAATACTTGGTAATTTATTATTTGTAGATTCTGTTAATATTATAAGTTTTGGCAACCAGAATAATTGAGGTATAATTTTATATATATTTTTTGCTCCAAATATTGATATAAAAATGTATTTTGGTTTAGATATATTTAATGCATGTTTTAATTCTCTTTCTGTATAAAGTGGATTCAATGGGCAAACAGTAACACCTAAATAAAATGCAGCACATACTATTAAACAAAATTCTAGATTGTTTTCACTACATATAGCTATTCGATCATCTTTTCTTAATCCTTCTTTACTAAGAGCAATTGCTAATTTTCGACTAATTTCTAAGATTTCTTTAAATGTTTGTGTTTTTCCTGTATAAGCATCTATCTGAAAAAATTAAAGTTATTTTAATTAATATAAAGTAGATATATTATTTCTATATAAATTTTAATAAAAAGAAAAAAGATTATTACTTGTGCTATCCAAGAATCACGAATATTTAATTGATTTAAAATCAATTGTCCTAATGATACATTTTTAAATTTCACATCAGATAATGATGGGCCATATAAAATATTTTCTTCTTTCATATTGAATATTATTTTTTTTATATTTTATAACTACTGAAAAATTATTTTTTATTTAAAAAATTATATTTAATAAGCAAGTAATCTTATTTGAACAACTATACTAAAAAACAATTAAAATTTACTTACCTAGTTATAGAAATAAAATTACAATTAAATTGAATTGAATATTTTTTAAAATAATATAATTACATTTATTTAAATTAAATGTATTTTTAATAGAAAATACAAAAAAAAAAAAATTATAATATTCAATACTATTTTATTAAATACATTTACCTATAACTATATTCGCTTTTTTTCGCACTTATCATGAGTAACTGACAAAATATGGGGAGTGGTAAAGTAAAATAATTATTTAATTTTTATATTAATCATTTTATATTTTTTTATCAAAATTTATACTTATAAATACAATCAATAAATTTAATTAATTAAAATGTTATACGAAACCAACTTTCTATGCATCTAGTTTTATTATTATTTACAATTTAAATAAAGTAATCATCTATTATGGCTATAAAATTACTAAAGATGGCAGCACATAAGTTGAGATTGTGTACTAAGTTTAATCTATAAATCTATGTTATAGGTTAAATATGAGTGTACGATTAAAACAGTTGTACTCGTTTCATTTATCAACAAATTTTTGAAAACGATTAAAAAAAAAAAAAATAAGTCGTTTAGAGAAATACGAATTAATAATAGAAAATGGGTGTACCAGCATTTTTTAGATGGTTGAGTCGAAAATACCCTTCTGTAATAGTAGAATGTATCGAGCAGAAGGTAGGTTAGATTATTTATTTTGGACGAAGAATATTTTTCTTATAATATCTATATGAAATAATATGATTTTATAGCCGATAACTACGAATGGTATACGAGTACCAGTGAATTCGGCAGAACCAAATCCAAATGGAATAGAATTTGATAACTTATACCTTGATATGAATGGCATTATACATCCTTGTACTCATCCTGAAGATAGGTAAATATTTGAAGAAATAATTATTAAGTTGTAAGATAATTAAATTACTATGTAATAATAAATATTTATTAAGACCTGCACCACAAAATGAGGATGAAATGATGGAAGCTATTTTTGAATGCATTGACCGTTTATTTCGCATTGTAAGACCAAGAAAATTACTTTACATGGCAATTGATGGAGTTGTAAGTGTTTATCTGATTATTAGAATCTAATTTTATTACTGATTATAAAAGTAATTATACATGTGTTATATTTTCAGGCACCCAGAGCAAAAATGAATCAACAAAGATCAAGACGATTTAGAGCATCAAAAGAAGCAAGTGAAAAAATTAACGAAATAAAAAGAATACGTTCTGAATTATCTCTTAAAGGAGCATCTTTACCTCCTGAAAAACCAAAAGAAGAGCATTTTGATAGCAATTGCATTACACCGGTTTATATAAAATTTCATTACTAAATTTTATATATAAAAAACAATTTTGTATATAATTAATTCAATTTTAGGGCACACCATTTATGGCAAGATTATCAAAATGTTTGCATTATTATATACATGACCGTTTAAATAATGATCCTGGATGGAGAAATATAAAAGTAATTTTAAGTGATGCAAATGTGCCAGGAGAAGGAGAACATAAAATAATGGATTTTATACGTAGACAAAGAGGTAAATAAACAATTACATATTTAAAGTATTATTATATTATGTGAAAAATTAAATTTAAAATTTTTTTATTTACATATAAAAGCACAACCTGATCATGATCCTAATACACAACACGTTTTATGTGGAGCTGATGCTGATTTAATTATGTTGGGTCTTGCAACTCATGAACCTAATTTTACTATTATTCGTGAAGAGTTTAAGCCAAATAAACCAAAACCATGTGATATATGTGGTCAATTAGGACATGAAATGCAGGAATGTACGGGTGCAGAGCCTAATCAGAGGGAAGAAGCGAATACTTTTGGATCTGAATGCCAGTATATATTTGTGCGATTAAATGTACTCAGAGAATATTTAGAAAGAGAATTGCAAATGCCTAATCTACCATTTAAATACGATTTCGAGCGAGTTATCGATGATTGGGTGTTCATGTGTTTCTTCGTAGGAAACGATTTTCTTCCTCATCTTCCATCTTTGGAAATTAGAGAAGGGGCAATAGATAGACTTGTTAATTTATATAAAAAAACAGTATATAAAACAGGAGTACGTAATGTATATTAAAGATAAAAGTAAAGAAATAATGTTTTATATAATTATGTAAAATTTTATGATTATTTTTTTGTTTTTGAAAATTTTTATTTTTAAAATATGAAATCAATAATATAATAAATGAATAAAAATTAATCTAATAAAAATCAGTTATAATATTGTACATTAAACAAAGAAATGAGAAATATTCAATAATAATAATTTTTATTATTAATTATAGGGATTTTTAACAGATAGTGGAGATGTTAATTTAGATAGAGTTCAACTTATAATGTCTGAATTAGGCGATGTTGAAGATGAAATTTTCAAGAAAAGACAACAGAATGAATTAGCCTATAAACAACGTGAAAAAGATAAAAAAAGAAGATTATTGGGAATCAGTAATAATAAACCAAAATGGATTCCTACGGGACAATTTGCACCGACGGTACGTTTTTCTTAATATTTATAAACGATTTTCAATTTTAATAATATTACATCTTTGTTACAGCGTATTGGTGAACATATTAAACCGGTACAAAATGCGCGTTATGAAGCTTACCAAATGCGTATTCATGGTCAAAATTATCATACAAGTGAAAAAGGAAATGCTAAGGAGATGTTAGAAAGTATGATACGTCCTGAAGTATGATCTATATTTCTACTTTTATTTTTGTGTATATTTTTTATATATATTTATGTATTATATTTATATATCGATTATTTATAGAATTCGACTGATCATGAACGAAAACGAAAAAGTGAAGTACTTGAAGATGATTCAGATGATGATCAATCTCACGATGAAGTTAGATTATGGGAAGATGGTTTTAAAGATCGTTATTATGAATCAAAATTTGATGTTTCTCCTGATAATTTGGCATTCAGGTGAGAACACTTCATGATATAATTATATTATATTCCATAAAATTTGAATTTTAAATTTTATTCATTTACATACAGAAATAATGTGGCATTGCAATATGTACGTGGTTTGTGTTGGGTTTTACGATATTATTATCAAGGTTGTGCTTCATGGAAATGGTATTTTCCGTATCATTATGCTCCATTTGCTAGCGATTTCATCAATATTGGCGGTCTTTCTACCGAATTTGAAAAAGGAACTATACCAGTAAGTATTTGAAGAGATAAATCGAATAATTAATAAATTATATTACAACGAAATTTATTATTTTTCTTTTGAACATTTTAGTTCCGTCCATTAGAACAATTGATGGGTGTATTTCCAGCGGCTAGTAGTAAACACGTTCCTGTACCATGGGCAAAATTAATGAGTGATCCAGTGAGTGGAAATTTGCGCATGTATAAATAAAATAAAAAAATAACTTTGATGATATTTATCAATTTTTTAATTTTAATAACTTTATAACTTTATTTAGAAATCACCAATTATTGATTTTTATCCAGAAGATTTTAAAATTGATTTAAATGGTAAAAAATTTGCTTGGCAAGGAGTAGCTTTACTTCCTTTTGTGGATGAAAAACGTTTATTCAAGGCATTAGAGCCATATTACGATTGTTTGACAGAAGCAGAAAGTATGCTAATTTTTATTATCAACAATTTTGTAAATATATAATTTCTTTAATATTTATGGTATAAAATTTATATTGGTATTTTAGAAATACGAAATGTTCGAGGAGATGATCGATTATATGTAGGACTGGGTAATAGTGGTTATAATTTTATGAAGGGACTTTATACGAATCATGTACGATCCGATGCAGAAACTTCAATATGTATAGATGGTATGCGAGGTACGGTTTTATTGACAGAAGATTGTGTCGGAGACGGAGCTACTTTACCTTCGCCTATAAATGGATTATTACCAATTAGGAATAATAAAGTGTATTGGTATATATAAAATATATTAGATTCTCTTTTCATTTATTTATTTCTAAAATAAAAATATAAATTTATTTTTTTTCTGTTACAGTATTAAATTCAGAGATCCAAAATATAGTAGTAATTTTATTTTCCCTGCGAAAAAATTGAAAGGTGTTAGAGAACCACCAAAAGTTTTGAAACCTCAAGATTTTGATCAAATGAATCGTAATACTGGAAATACTTGGAAACCACAAATTGGTTTCACTTCTTCGACACAAATAGCTTCATTAACTGAGGCAGGCAAAAGAATACTTGGGTAAGTTATAACGACAAAATTTTTATGCTTTTTTTTTTTTTTTTTTTTTTTTTTTT
>NW_006264000.1:217407-218359 GCF_000469605.1 Apis dorsata
ATGTATTTTTTATTTACAGGCATTATACGAACCATAATAGAGTGCCACCATCATACAACCCAATACCAATACCACAAACATTATATTCACAGCATCACGGTAAGTCAATATATATTTCAATATTTTAAAGTTAATTTATCGATCTTAAAATATTAGTTGATATTTAAACGAAAACTAAATAAAAAGAAAAGTAATAGACATAACATAAGTTTATGTTAGAAAATAAATCAGTTGTCACGAATTAAGTTAAGATGAATTTAAAATTATTGATTTTTCAAATATCATATTTTCTGAAAAGCAATTCATTTGAATTATTGAATTCGATTGTCGAATGAAAAGTGCATATGAGGAATTGATTATTTTCCTCTTATCGGAAATCATGTCTCCGTTTTTTATGTTTGTGTATTTATTTCATATTTCGTGCATATTTTTTATCATTTTAGCACGTTCCCAGTTTATTTTTCCTTAACAATAATCTATCTTTTTCCTTAAAGTTAATTATAAATGTGAAAATAATTAAATTGATTTTTTACAGTTTTTTATATAAGATATAATTACATTCGATATTCCATTTCAATTCCAGTTCTATTCAATAAATTAAATTTCTATAACTTACAATTAAATATATTTTCATACTTTTTCTTGAATTATTAAAAAAATTATTAAAAAAAAAAAATTTATACAGTAAATTAGGAATAAAGAAATAAGACGAAATAAAATATAGATATAAAATTGCACTACTCAACTTACTTTTTCATCAAAAAATTGATCCTCATTTTTGCTCGCAAACATTACAATCGATAACATAATTTCTTTCCAAGAAATTAGACCTGAAAGTCACACATTCAAAAATTTAATACAAAATCTATCTCAAAAATCCACGACCCATTCCTTCCCTCGTTCCTCGCGTACACGCAATAGCGAAAGGAAAAGAAAAAAAAAAAAAAAAAAA
>NW_006264000.1:218565-221047 GCF_000469605.1 Apis dorsata
TAAAAATCATCGAGAAACGTTGCCGAAAATTGCGAGAACCGATTAGGGTTGTCCCGATTAAAGGCCTCGATCTCCGTCAACAGCCCATCAGCCCAATGATGACAAATGCAAGAAATTTTTTTTTTTTTTCGTTTCAAAATCTGCGAGCGTGAGAGATCGAGGAACAACGAGGGTGGAGAATTGATTCCGTTTGCTTGGCGGTTGGCGAGGAGGGGGAGAGAACGGTGTAAGAGGGATGTGGACGAAGCTGGAAATCAGGGGTCAGAGGCGGGAGCGTGCAAAGGGGTTCGGCGAGTCGAGGGGGTTCCGGTCCCGGATTAGCTTCGAGGATAGTTCGTCACGTAGAGCGTGACTCCGGACGTTTCGTTGTTTGGCACGTCGAGGTGGAACCAACGGTTCCACGGTTTTCGCCCAATTATAAAACAAACGCGGTGCACTCCGTAATTATCCAATTAGTGGATGTTCCACCACCACCACCACCGCCACCACCACCACCACCACCATCACCATCACCACCACCACCATCGTCAACCATCATCGCCGTTGTCGCTACCGTCGTCGAAACGAGAGCCTCTGCCCCCCGGCCTTTCACGGGTCCGTCCTCTCTCCCTCTCCACCACCCCTACGTGTCGATCTGTCTGGCTGAGATTACAAAGGCGAACAGGCCGACTATCGCTTTGTGCCAGCGATTCGTTATCGTTCCCCGTTGTCGACGTTACACTACCGGGGACTTGTGGCGGTACGCCAGCCCGAGGAAACGACTCGTCGTCGAGTCTACCGACGGATCTAATGGGAGCTCTAAAGCGTCTGCGTTTGTATTTATATACGGGTTTCATGGATGGGTGGATGGAAGATTTTTTTCTTTTTTTTTTTTTTTTTTTTTTGGTTTGACAATTTCGAACGTCGAAATTTATCGAGAATTTTATCGGTTTATTGAAAGTGTTAATGAATTTATTTTAATAGAGTTTCTTCTTCTTCGAGAAAATAATATAGATAAGAATTTTTTTTAAAAGGAAATTTTTGTTATAAAAGGAAAACGAGATGGATTTTATCCAGTAGAAATAATTGGATCAATTACTGTTGAGCGTTGAAAATCTACTTGATATACGAAAATTAAACGCGTTAACGAGAAAATTAGAGTTGCTCCTTCACTGTGGGGATAGTGAATGTAAACGGTAGTTCCTGGCCGAAGGGTCCGGAACGAGGAGGTCGCGCGTGTGCCTGGCGTTTACACCCCTCGGTAAATCAATCACACACCGTGTAACAACGTTTTGTTTTTACGGTCACGCGCGGAGAATTTCTTGTCGCGCGTGCATCCACCCCCCGATCACGCCTCCCGGAACTGTCAACTTCCAACGATCGTAATTCATCTTTACGGAATCGACACCTCCGGTCTTGCATTCTCGTCATCGTTCGCAAATAGTTTCACCAAGTGTCTTAACGATCTATTTCAAAGAAAAATTAATCTTCTTAGTCTTTTTTTTATTAGTCTTATTCGTCTATTTAAATCTTCTACAAGAACAAAAGAAAAAAAATCTAATATGTTCGATTAGGTTTGAGCTATTATTGAGTTAAGATCAAGATATCTTTCTATTTCAAAGAAAAATTAATAGTCCTCTTCGTTTATTTAAATTTTCTACGAACAAAAGAAAAATTTAATATGTTCGATTAGGTTTGAGCTATTTTTGAGCTATTATTGAGTTAAGATCAAGATGTCTTAACGATCTATTTCAAAGAAAAATTAATAGTCCTCTTCGTTTATTTAAATTTTCTACAAGAACAAAAGANCGTATTCTTCGTCTATTTAAATCTTCTACAAGAACAAAAGAAAAAAATCTAATATATTCGATTTGAACTATTATTGAGTTAAGATCAAAATAGAAAGGAAAATTTGTATCGAATAAAGAATTACTCTTCGACTATTATCGTACAAAATATTCCGTTCACAAAGTCATCGAATCTTAAACAACATTCTTTCGATGCAACATTTCTTACGATACTCGAACGAATACCAAATTAATCCTCCATCGATCCATCAAGATCATCTCGTATGAGACTAAATCCCGTGGATCTTCCTAATGAATCATGGGTCAAGCATTATGATGCAAGCGAATCGAGTAAACGGTCAAAGTAAAGAGAGTCAGTCAGCCAGGAAGCAAGCAAGCAAGCAAGCAAGCAAGCAAGCAAGCAAGCAGGCAGCAGGAAGGCAGGCAAGCAAATGCTTCCTAGGGGATGAAACTAGAAGAAGAAGGAGTAGGAGGAAGAGGAGGTGGAGGAGAGGAGAGGGTTGGTCTACGTCCGTTCGTCCATATCTTCGTCCAGATGACAGGTGCAGAGGCCCCTCGTTAGACAAATTAAGCTTCGTTCCTAGCCTCCCGCCTCGATGCCAGAGCGTCTACTCCACGGCTTTGTCCGTCTGTCTCTATTCCATCCTCGTCCCTCCGCCTATCTCCGTCTCTGTCGCGCGCGCGCGCGCCAGCTC
>NW_006264000.1:221116-224858 GCF_000469605.1 Apis dorsata
TTCGGGACTGGTTTCGAGTGGACTGCAAACACTCACTGCGCCCAGCGGCGGCGGAGCCTCGAATCGCGCAGAAACTGAGCGCAAGACCAAGAAGAACCGTCCAGATCTGCGATGCCAGCTGTTCCAACCACGATGACGAACATTCCTGTCCAACGTTTTTCGCGAATTAATGATAGAAGCGAATCCGTGAGCAGGAGGAAACGGATAGAGGAAAGTGTATACAGATGTGAAAAACTGAGAGAGAGAGAAAGAGAGATTAATGGAACAGGAGAAAGTAAGGATTCTGACAGTTTTGATGCTACGTAATAGTATAAATAAAGGAGAAGGGGAAACAGAAAGAGAGAGAGAGAGAGAGAAATAGATATGAAAAATTGAAAATAGTACCATGACTTTTACTACTTCCACTGTTGCCATTTCTCGGAATATTCTATCGTTTTCTATCATCTATATACTACGTATATGTATAATACTCTTGAAATTCACTCGTTCTCCACTCGAAGGACAAAAACAGCAACCTATAAGACGATGAAAATCCATCGAAAGTAACGATATATCTCCATCATCAAGCTCTTGTAGCGCTACGACCACGCGAAACTGTTCAAGTCTTTCCTGAAAGCTTCTATAGCAGTTCTTCAGTCTCGATTCCGCCGGTGGAAATTACCTCTCTGGGCGGCCGCGTCCCATCCATCGGCAGCGAGGTGTGCCGCGTCTATTTACCACGCCTCTCTCTTTTCCTCTACCTTTTTCTCCGTTCCTCGCGGAAACTGGCTCCCGCTTTCACGAGATATTACCTGTAATGTCCGTTGCATCCATTACGCGTCATTATCCATCCATTAGTCGTTTTCGTCGTGGACGTCTCGAAAAAAAAGGACGTTTAGACGCTCTGACACGGCGGATCAGCCCGTTTTCCCTCTTTCATCTTTCGTCTTTTCTTTATCTTCCCGGGACGTAAATATAGCTTCTTCCTCGTCTGCAATTATTATTTAGTTTTATTATTCTTTATCTTAAATTATGAATAATAATAATGAATAAATCTTGTTAAATTACGATAAATTATGAATAATAATAATAACAACGATAAATGTTAAGAAGGACAATTAAAACTGTACGATGAGATCGACAATAAAATAGGAAATGAACGGTGAAAGAGAGACAATGAAAATCAATAACGAGATCGATAATAAAAATCAAGGATGAGAAACGATTATCGAGGAGGAGTCTGACGTACGCTTACCATGGTTGTTGCATGCAAGTGACAAAAAAGATGTTTGGCAGATGGACGGTAATTACTGTTGGACCGGTAACGAGGACACGTGTTTTCCATGGAAAAACTTGGATCTCGAAGACGAGTCGAACAAAGCGGTCCAGGAGTAGGATGAAGTAGTAGGAGGAGTAGGAGGATGGAACAGAGGCTTCTTCTCTAAATGCTCGTTCACCCTCGCCTATTCATTCTTCACGTATGTCTACTACCTGCGATACAGCCTCCCCGCCATTAACTATAGGATCCATTCATCTTCGAGAGCATAGGTGAACTTGTCCTCGCGATCTCTTCAGACACTCGATGATGCCCCGCGTTCTGCCTCTCTTTGGCCTGAAACTTCAAAGCCTGCTCCTTTCTCTGAACGAAGATAGAGAGAGAGAGAGAGAGTAGAAGAGCATAAAAATATTCGTTTTATCAGACCGCTTTTTTCTTCTCCTTTCACAACCGTTATTCGTCTCGTTGATTATAAATAAATTTATAATCCGCGTATCGAAATTTTGTTACGATTGATATTTAAAAAATTATAAATTTAAAATTAAAATTCTTCAAATTATTTGTGGATATTTGAAAGTGGCGATAGAAATTGTTACGCGAAGGGAAATAGTTGAAAAGCTTTAAAAATTTAGGTGGATGATCGTTTCCAAAGAAACTTGATTGAAAATACGAACGATGATGTACTCCACTCCCATGGAACGAGGATAGATACGGTCTCTGTTTTCTATGGTATGGGGATGACGGGCGTCACCGGCAGCGCCGTGGCTAATTTCCTCGGCATTGAACCGCATTGTGCTTTAAATCGCCTTCGAAAATCCACCCCTTCTAACCGAATCGGCAATCTACACCGTATCTCTCTTTACCATTCTGTTCGACAATCCATGAAAATTCTCCCTTTTCTCTCGTTTAATTTTACTACTTCTTTGGAGAAACTATCCTAATAATTAATAGAATAGGAAGTTATAAAATTATAATTGACAAATATTTTCATTTAATGACTCTCTTACGGATTTAAGAAAGTAATTTTTATTACTCACGAATTCGATTCCTCTTAGTAACCAAGTTATTAAACCAGTTTCGCTCGATCTCTTCAAGTCAAAGGTGTCTGAAAATAAAATTCTGTTTCAACATTTTATTTAAATTAACAAACTTACACGAATTGCGATTATTATTAGAGATATTAGAGATATTATTAGAGATATTATAGCTATTAGAGATATTCATAAACCAAGGGGATTTAAATCCTTGAATGAAAGGAAAAAAACTTCAATTTAAAAATTCTTACCTCGCAAGACAAGAAGCATCACTCTTGCCAATCCCAATTTTCCCCAAGAAACAACAACGTACCTACGTAGTACTTCTCCACGTAACTGCAATTTCCACGTGGTGGATCGTCGTGCCTCGGAAGCTCTTCGAACTCTTGCCTCGCGGCAAAAAGAGGATTTCTCTCATTGCTAATATTTTTTTTTCCTATTCCCGTGTCAGCGAGCGAAGAAGAGTCGCGGAAAAGGACTCCCCCCTCCTCTTCCCCTTTCATCTCTCTTCTCCTCGGCTGGCAAAGGAAAAGGGGGAGAAAGAGACAGGGAGGGGGGGGAAGAAAAAAGCGAAAAGAAAGAAAGGAAAGAAAGAGGGATGGAGTAGAAAGAAGAAGAAGAAGAAGAAGAGGAGGAAGAGAAAAGAAAGAAAGAAAAAAGAGCGAAAAAAATCCGTATCTTTGACGAAACCGAAGAAGAGTCGTCGTACGTGTCCTTAAGCGACTGCCAGGCTTCCACGCTAATGAGGCGCGGCGTAATTAGTGAGACTGTCTACTGGCTGGACCCTTCACGAGAGGGCGGATCCCTCTCGACGTCGAGTCGCTCTCTCATCCCACCCCCTCCGGTTCGCCACTCCACGCATCCTCAACCCGTTTCACGATTTCTTACCGGCAGTGAAGAAGGAGCCGCGGCTCGCTGACACCTCGTGGAAATTCACGACTTTTCATCCGTGCTCCTTCGTGAGGAAAAAATAGCGTGATTAAATCTAGTACTCTAGCTGGACTTAATCTTCTTCTTCTTTTTTTTTTATGGTCTCACGCATCGTGAGTACACTTCAATTGAGAATTGTGAAAATTTTTCCTCTTCTTTTTCTTCTCCTTTTTTTTTTTTTTTCAATACATAGATAGAAGGAAAAGAGAAATTATTCTCTTTGAAGGATGTCGAATTTTGGAAGAACTGAAAATACGTATTAATTTTAATGTAATTTTTCTTTTTTTAAATATCATGGATAGAAGAAAGAAATCATTTATATATATATATATATATATATATATTTGTTAAAAAAATTTACGTTCTCGCAATATGAATATAAATTGCGATAAAAGAGAAAGGGAAAAGGGAGAGATTTGCTGGTCGAATCGAAGCAATCGAACTCGTTAAGGGAAAAAAGACAGGGCTTTGGGATCGCTTTGATTATCAATTCTTCGCTTGACCAGCTCGTCGATCTACCAGG
>NW_006264000.1:224874-226838 GCF_000469605.1 Apis dorsata
TCTGACTCGGGCCAATTCTCTCGACGAGCGTGAAACTCTATTACAGCCGGGAGGGCCAGCAGCTATGGTACCGTTTCGATTTGTCCCTGTGAAGGGTTCGTGCGATTTCTAGTGGCTAATAGAAAGGCTGCCCTCCACGAGTGCCACGAGGGGAAGAGGGAGGGAGCAAGGGTCGATTCGTTTGGACTTTTACTTAAAGCCAAACCGACCCCACATTCGTTTATAGAGATCGATATTATTGGGCCATTAGGCTGTCCGTTTAATTGGAGAAACGTCTGATCAGTTTCTGTCCCATACTACTTGCCAATTCACGCTGACACTGCAAAGCCGTTTCGTTCGTTCGATCTTTAAAAATTCGTGATTTAATTCCGTCAAAATTTCAACGATGCGATATTATTTCTGAATATATATATATATCAATTTTAATGTAATTTCTTTTAAATATCTTATCTTAGATAGAAGAAAGAAATCATTTATATATATATATATATGTTAAATGTGCAAGATTAAATATTTTTCACTCACAAAATTTCAACGATGCGTTATTTCTGAAAATATATATATATCAATTTTAATATAATTTCTTTTAAATATCTTATCTTAGATAGAAGAAAGAAATCATTTATATATATATATATTTGTTAAATGTGCAAGATTTCAACGATGCGTTATCTGAAAGAAAACAGAGATTAATAATCATATAGAAATTCATAAACGTGGAATAAAGTAATTGGATGAAAAAATTTTAACAAAATCTGAAGCATCGATTATTTAAAATAATCTAAAGTAAAATTTTTTTACCGCAATAGCAATATTTGTATAACTTTGTTATGAAAAAAAGTAAGGGAGAAAAAGGATATTTTTCTAGCGTCAGATCTATTTTTCTTGGAATTCTCGTTACGTTGACTTCCGGGACTAATTGAAGAGTCGAGGACCGACACGTCTATTCGCGTTACGTCCCCATGAGCTCGTCCGAAGGGTAGGAAGGATCTCAATCGTTCGCAAGGAAAGGAACACGATGGAATTTTTCTTTCTTTTTTGACCAGCTTAACGGATCATCTGAATAGAGAGGCCTCTTTCACGTAATAAAAGTAAATGGTGCGCATATCCTAGGTTCTCCAACCACCCGAATAAAAGGTATTCTGTTCTGGGGATCATCGATACACCTGTGCACCAACCCCTAATTTTTTTCTCTTTAGCCAGCCTTTCTCTCTCCCTCTCTCTCTCTCGATGTTTACTTAAAAGCAACCAGAAATAAATGCGCGTGCAGGTAGTTTAGATTTAGAAGATAATATTCGTCTCTTTTTTTTTTTTTTCATTTAATAATCTTCAAATGTGAATCTTCATATTAATTCTGAAATTGCATTAAATGTAGTTGTATGTTTGAAAGCATACATTATGGAAAAAATTTTTGGTACATGGTTTCAAAAAAGAGGACATAACCTTATTTTCTTCACCCTTGAGGCGAAAGTGCATCCATCGGTCGAGCGTGCGTTTAAAAGACAGGGGGCCGGTAAGAAAACTTACGTGACCTTCATCACGTGGGATTTCTATCCGATCCTTTTACTTTTCTAACTCTCGTTCCAATTAACCTTGAGGCCACGAAGCGGCTACGAGCCTCTTGCCCCGCAGGATGCGAGGGAGAGTATAAAGGGGGCAGTCGAATGAGATTAATTCAGAAATGACGACGAGTTCTTGTTGCCTCCCTGCGTACGATTATATACGATGGATATGCACAGAGAGAGAGAGAGAGAGAGAGAGAGAGAGGAGAGATGAACGAGATGGCTTCTTGAATATATGTGTGAGCACCACGATTCATAATACTCTTCTTTCCACTTTGATTTCATTCTTCATCCTTGTTTTTGTTCAATACAGCTTTTTTTATCACTTGTTTTACTTGTGATTAATTTTAGAATATATTTTTAAGATTCTTCTATTTTGAGTTCTGTATAGCATCTATCTTG
>NW_006264000.1:226949-227410 GCF_000469605.1 Apis dorsata
GTAGATAGGTAACACAAGTTTATAAATATTCAATACTCTAACTTTATAGACTTTTAAAAGTTTTTGTTCAATGCTTTTTTTTATCACTTGTTTTACTTGCATTAATTTTAGAATATATTTTGAGTTCTGTATATCTTGTATAGATAGGTAATACAACTTTATAAATATTCAATACTCTAACTTTATAGACTCTTAAAAGTTTCTGTTCAATGCTTTTTTTTATCATTTGTTTTACTTGTGATTAATTTTAGAATATATTTTTAAGATTTTTCTATTTTGAGTTCTGTATAGCATCTTATATAGATAGATAACTTTATAAATATTCAATACTCTAACTTTATTCATAGACTCTTAAAAGTTTTTGTTCAATACTTTTTTTTATCACTTGTTTTACTTGCGATTAATTTTAGAATATATTTTTAAGATTCTTCTATTTTGAGTTCTGTATAGCATCTATCTTG
>NW_006264000.1:227434-231766 GCF_000469605.1 Apis dorsata
ATAGATAGATAATCTTATAAATATTCAATACTCTGACTTTATTCATAGATATTCTTAAAAGATACTATCATGTCTATTTATAAATTTCACTATCTCTGTTCGTTCTTCGTGCTTTTATACACGTTGTAATTTACATCTTCGTTTCTGGGTCGCGCGATTAATCAAGAAAAATGGAGCCCAACCGTAGCGTATTTGCGGCAGCGAGAATTCGTCGGATGAAAATGTTTTCTGCCTTTTTTCCTCTCCCGCCTTCTGATATTTTTCTCCTATTTCGGAATCGGATCTTTTCACCGCCCCTTTTCCTCTCTTCCTTGGTTTTTTTTTTTTTTTTTACCTTGGCACGATTTTCTTCGCGCTCCACTGCCTCGAGAACTCGCTCTCCGCGCCATTCTACGCACGCATTTGTAATATCAGGAAACCGCGGGGTGTTGGTGAAATCTTCGGTTAGTATTCTCGAAAACGTAAAGAAAAGGTGAGTCGAGTCTCGAGGGTGCGGTTTTCCACCTCATTTCCACGCGAGCACGGTGAAAACCCCCGATTCTAAACTCCCCCCGAAGAAAGAATGAAACTACCTCTACTACTCTTTTACCGTGCCTCGATCTCCTCTCTGTCTTTCTTATTCGATTTCTTCCATTGTGCCTTGGCAGTCATCGGCGAGGATCATCCGTCGAATCGGATTTTAGCAGATACCTTTTTTTTTTAGACTTTCCATGCTTTCCTAGAGGATTCCTTCGCCCCTTTTTGAAGATCTTCAAATACCATCCCCTATTCCTGGCTCCGCAAAAGCTCTTCTTTCTAAAGAAAGTTACTTGTTATTAATTTTCATTTTTACAATTTAACACACTATTTAATAATTAATCAATAATAGATATATTATATCATTTGCGTGTATCAAAAATCTATAACAGTTTTACAATCGTGTCAATCTTGGATGGAAATCACAGTAGATGATAATCTAACGGATTGAATAGATGTAAAGGAAGGAGAATAAGAATCGCAGACAATTTTCAAGTGGGTCCTTTTCTTTCTTTTCATTCCCGATCGGAAGTGTGAAAGGTTCTCTCCCGGCTTAAGTGGCCGGATCCATGACACGTTTTGATTCCTGCGGAACGTATCAGGTTTCGGAACGTTCGGTGGCCGTGTTCTTCTCTTCGGTTAGGAAACGATCTCGTTTCTGAACGCGTCGACTTGTTGACCCATCTACCAGCCACTCCCGAAGGATCCGATTTCACCGACGTTTCGAGGACTCGCGACTATGCTGACCGTCTAGGCCTGCAACCGTGGAATCCTCTTCAATTGCTACCTCCGGAATTTTACCTCCGGACCATCGCGTCGAATTTCGCGGTTCCGCTAGAAATTTGAATATTCCTCGCTGTTTGCTCAATCATTTCCGTTCTTCAGTTCGTTCTTCGTTCGAATAATCGTCATTTTTTATCTCGTCCTGAAATAATAATCAAGTTATTCGAATTTATAAATAAAAATATCGATTAGATATTTTACTGGTATAAAATTAAAAAGAGATTATACGTTAAACCGAAAGATATTTAAGAGAGAATATGGCCAAGTCCAAAAAGTGGTTTGATTCCATTTATCCTCGACCACGAATTTTAACGTGTTCTCGCATGGTCATGCTCTCCACATCCAGAGCCCTCGAATAAGCCCCCTCGATTTCGTAATTCGTAGGAAAGTCTCGCGGATCGGAGGCGACAGAGACGGATGATTCGCGCGCTGTCTGATGAAAAAAAAAAGGGAATTCGCGTAGGACAGAGAAGAAGAAAAAAAGAAATGGAATAAAAAGAGACAAAGGGAGAGAGAGAGAGAGAGAGAGAGAGAGATGATATCCCTCTTGGTGTGTAGCATTTGAAGGAGACGACGGTTCCCTTTGCGAGTAGAGATCCTTATGGGACTCGGAAGGGGCATATTTACAAGGAGAAAAGAGAGGAAGGAAGACAAGCGGAGGAAAAGAGGAAAGATACGCGACGTAGAGGGGGCCACGAGGAAGAGGACGATGGGAGTGAAGCATCCTCGACAGTTCTAGGATACTCCTTGCCGGTATCCTGGGGTCCTCGCTGCACAAGGACCATCCTCTTCCTCTTCCTCTTCTTCGTGGCGCACTCCATCTCTCTCCTTCTTTCACGGTTTGGATCTTCTTCCTCTTCTTAATTCGTTCTTCCTCCCATTCTTTTCTCCCTTCCTTCCTTCCTTCCTTCCTTTCTTCCTTCTTTCCCGTTTGCCACGTTTTTATCTCCTCTTCCTCTTTTGCTCTTTCTCTTGTTTTCTTAACTCTGTTACAAAGCCGAGTAGCCACCTTTTTCAATGCACTTCTCGCTTTTCAGGATCCGTCGTCCATTCGTCGATTCTCGCTTCTTTATGCTCCCTTTAACTCTTTCTCTGTTCTTCCACTTCTTTTTTTCGCTTATCTTATTCCTCCTCTTCTGTACCTTCCCGTCGGTCTATTCGGGCAAAGTGTGTGGGATTCGATATCACCTAATCACGATCCTCGAGCAGGAACAGACTCTTCTCTCGACGACTTTTCGACAGCAGAAGAGGCGTGATTGTTTTTTCTTCTGCTGTCTGTTCACGAGCGTTACCTTTAATGGCCTTTCGATACGGCCTTACTTTAAGGACTTTTAAACGACTTGGTGTTTGGTACAACAGTAGTTGGGTTTATTTATGAAATTGAACTTAATTTTTCTGTCTAATGTAATAATTTAACGAATGTGAATATTTTCCAATTTCCAATTTCCAATTTTCAATTAAGTATTATATACATCGAGTATTATTAGTTACAAATCTTTAATTCTTGGATTTATTATTTTTCGAATTTTATTATCCAGTTTTTACTATTTCTTTTTTATTTTTTTTAAAAATGAACAATTTTCATTTTCATTTCTTTATTATTATCTTTTTTTATCTAAAATATTTTCTTTAATCAAATTCTATTAATAAAATTCATATTTTAGTTTGAAAGAAAATCAGTTTGAGATCGATAAAATAATTGAAAAATCATTTAAAATCGTGTTCTAATCGTCGAGTCAATGCTCTCCCCTGTGATCGTAAATATGGTTGCGGTGGTTGCCGAAGGAAAAGGTAGCGTGGATGTAAACGCGGCCATAGAGGACATGAGAGCGGCGGAGGTAATGCGCCAGCTGAGGCAAGGGTCCTTGCTTTGACTCCAAACTCACCAGTATAACTGAATGCCTCTCTATAGGCCGAGTACGTGCTTCTAAGTGCATCCTGATTTTTCGAAGCTTTTTGATTATGCCTTTCCTTCTCTCATTCTTTCCTTCTTTCATCCCCTCTCACTTTCCTGCTACTTGTATTCCCATTCTTTCTTCTCGCGTCTTTCCAGCTCTGATTGATCTATAAACGGGAATCAAGAAAAAGATATTACCATAATTGTTTTTTGATTTTTAACTCGTAATATTAAGGTTAAATTTTCTTTTTTTAAATTTATCGAATATATCAAATTTCTCAACGTGTAACCTACTTTCATCACGAGATTCTTTTGTCACCAATTTTTTTTCATGAATCTTCAAAATTCAATCAGGGAGAAATATTTTTTCTGTTAGACAAATGTTCTTTCTTGATTTCTTAATTCCAACTTCTTAGAAGGCGAAGAAATCGATTTACGGATTGCCACGGGCTTTTGGACGGCACGGGTCGCGGTTGGATCTCTTCACAGGTGCACAAGTAGCTGTGTTGATTTATTTGATAAATGAGTAGTGGATAGGGCTTTAAGCGGGCGAGAGAGAGGGAGGGCTCTCCAGCGGAGAGTCCTACAACGCCGAGCGCACTACTCTTTCGCTCCTCTGCTTTCGTTCCCTCTCTTTCCTCCCTACTCGTTTTTTACCCCAACTCCCTCTTGCCTCCCTCAAATCAAACGTAGAACCAGTTGGACCGACATAGGTCCCGCGAGAGCGACTCAAACACTCTCACTGGCGGTTCGTCTCTGTTACTTTCGTCATTCACGCGATTTCCACCGCTTGTTTTTCGCGGCATCTTGCCTCCTCGAGCTATCCACCAGAAACAATATACTCCTGAAAAAAAGCTTTTGGAATAATCTCTTACAATCATAAAAACATGTATTCGTGTTACAGACATTTATGATAATTTTGCCAACAAACAATCCATAAATCAATCCTTCCAAAGGCTTTAGAGAGAATAAGATAAAAGTCTTTTGGAACAAGGACGCTGCACCGTGAATATATAAGATAAGATGCAAAACGGCTGAGCAAGCACGCAACGACGAAGCCAGCTATGCAGATATCCGCGTTTTTCTTCTCTTTTACCAAAACCGTTTCGCCGATATTCCGTCTTCTTCGTGAGAGG
>NW_006264000.1:231961-233740 GCF_000469605.1 Apis dorsata
ATAACGCGAAAGAGGAGCAACCGTGGAAGGCGGTACAAATTAGAGACGGATATCGTATTGTTTCGGAACAATGTCAGAGGGATTAGCCATTTCGTACACACGGAACGTCCACGTGAAAACGTCCTGCTCTCGTTCTGGTCCCAGCGTTACAATTGCACCAATGACGATTTATCCAAGAGAAGCTGGGAAAATAACAAAGGATCTGCCATTCGAGTTGGAACATCTCGCAGACGTGGCATACGACGAGACTTAGTTGGTAGTGGTGATGGTCGAGAAGGGGCGACGATCAGCGATTCCATCGTCGTTATCGGCGATGAATAATTAATGTCGTTAATGAATTAAAGATTACCATGGATTAAAGACAGCTAGAGAGCTGGCTGGTTGGCTGGCTCGTTGAATATTGGCTGCATCTTGTAATTCCACCGGATGTGTATCGATTCCGTCTTCGGCTAGATACGATTTTTAATTCGAGGAACAATTACATTACCTGAAATATACGTGTTTTAAACTATTTATCTAAGGAATTTTTTTTTAGAAATTTCTATCTAAATTGTCTAAAAAATCGATCGGTTTTGTATATGAAATTATAAAGATTGATATTTACTTGATAAAATAAAACATAAGAAGAGGAATAATTCGGAAAGGCTCTTTCTTATCAGAGACATCGATGTGTTAAAGCGGGTGGCAAAGGCGTCAGATAAGGCACCATCGTTGATTGGATCACCGCGAGAAATCGATACCTCAGCCCCCTTCCCTCCAGTTTGAGAGTTCTCCTTCTTCGTTTCAGTCTCTGCCTTCGTCTTTCCTCGGTACGCTCTCCTCCTCTTCCTCCTCGCACTCTCTATCTCTCTTTTCTATGTTCCTCCTCCTGGCCGCCGCCGTGGCTGCCTCCAATTTCCCCGTGCCGGGCTCCTGGAGGATTCTCGAGTACCCTCTCATCGCCCTCTGGGCCATCCAACCGAGCTCTGTCCGGCAGTCTCCATGCCAACACCCGCTCGATAAATTTATTGGTCGCCTCTGACACGAGTGCTTCTGCATATTTCTTTCTTCTTTTCTCTAATGCTTCCTCTTATAACGCTCTCTTTGTTACATCTAGATACACCGTTCTTACAGCTAGGAATATTTTCTTGGCTGGGCTGCTCAGTCACGGGACCTCGCGAAATGTCACGCGACTCTTGCATTTCGGCCTTTATTAGTGCTGAGTTTGCTTATTTCGATTGTTAAGAAGTGTTTAAGAAGTGTTTTGTGCCTTTTTTTTAAGAATATAATTATAATCAAGAATTATACTTTCTGTTAGCTAGTGATTAATTATTATTTTTACTCGTCAATTAAAAATCACTAGATATTTTATATATATTTAGACATATGTATTTAAAAATTTATATATATATATATATATAATATATAATAAGAAGTATTTGCTATAGACTAATTAAATTTGAATTAAAATTTTAGTCTTGATACGTTTTTGAATTTTAAAAAATCAAAAATGAAAATTTTATATCTTTTGGAAATATATTGTCAAAGGTGTAGTAATCCATGATTCGAGTACCCACGTACAAAAAGTTCGTTAATCACCATCGAACGATGCAATCGTCGTCTAGGTTGGCGCGCAATTAAACGGCCGGCGAATTACGGCGGAGCTTGCATTGGCGGCTACTCCGCGGCCCGGTATTGGATCTCATCGGTGGATGGGGCTCAAATCAATCCGGCTCCCCCTTCGCGAAATTGTAAATAAATTAGGAGCTACGCGATCGCGAGAGTCAACACGTTACTTGC
>NW_006264000.1:233890-242047 GCF_000469605.1 Apis dorsata
CCCCTTGTATGTATATGTGCGCCTGCTTCGTGGCGCCACACACGCGTGCTGTGTATCGTGATTCGTTAGCGCGCATGCGCGAATTGAGCGAGATCACCCAACGCGGTAGGCGTACGTCATATGAATTAAACAAGGATACAAGGATATGAGGGTGAGGTTTGCGGAGGGCTGGAAAGAGAAAGGGTCGAGGGTCGGGAGGAGGACACAGACGAGGGACCAACACACCAACGTTGCGTTTATTAACGCACGTTGCACGGTGGGGTTTGCTGGCACAGCATCGGCTGTGCGGCAACCAGCCAGGCAGGGTCAAGTGTTTCTCTCCATCCTTCTTCGATCTTCGCCCTTTTCCTCCTGCCCCTTCAACCTCTCCGCCGACCGCTGTGTCCCACCTTTCTGCGCGTACCTTCTCCCACCTCCGCGTCTCTGTACCCCCACTCTGCTCCCCGCGACCCCCCTAGTTCTACGGCCGCCTCGACGAAGCTAAAATATCCGGAGAACGAAACGCTGCCTCTCGCAGGGCCAAGTTTCTTCGTTGTGGGCGTTTTCTTTTTTCTTTTTTTTTATTTTTTTCTTCGTTTTTGATTGATAATTGTTAATTCGTATCAAATTATCGATTATGATTGGTTACCATTTGATATTTGAAAGTTGTTTGATATATGAAAATTTTTGATGAAGAAAAAAAAATATATTGTAAAATTTTTGTGAAAATTGTAAAATTTTATATCTACCATAAAATATCTAGAATCTTCCGTTTTTTAATATTACAATATTGAATAAATTTCAAATAATACTGTAAAACGTTCGAATGATTACAAAACCGCAAAATATTTCAAATCTCGTCGAAAATTTCAGTAATAATTACGAATTGACGGCCGCGGTATAAATCGGCTAAAATCTCAATGTGGATTTCGATACAATCGAAGGGCCACGAACGCATTGGCAAATGTCCAAAGCGGCGTTGCGGATTCCGATAATCATCGATGAACATTCTATACAATATTCAGAATCGTGATGTAGATTTTGTCAATATGAATTTTAATAATTTCTACAATTATTTTACATAAATATGATTAATGCATATAAAATTATCTTATAAAAATATATAAGTTTTATAATGATTATTAAATGTAAAAAAAAATGTAAAAAAATAAAAATTGACAAATCTTTGAAGCAATATGTGAACCAGCAACGCTGGTTTTCCGACGAAAGAGAGAGAAGTTCGTATTTTCCTCTCGAACGAATCACCGTGGCCGACAGAAACAGGAAAACGGAGCTCAACTGCGAATGGAGGAAGAAAGTAAAAGTCATTCGTCGAGGGTGGGGGTAAACGTGTCTCGTCTCTCGTTTCGTTTCGTTTCGTTTCGCCGAGGCAGGCTCGTCGAGGCGCTAGAAGGGCCGGCGTTCGAGGGCCTCCATTACCGGCGACTAAAAAGAGGAACAGGAAAACGCTAAGAGAGAAAGAGGAAGAGGGTGGCGGTCCAGGGAGTAGGGGAAATCTTGAGTTGCACCCGGCTCGTTTCTTCTTTTCCACGGGTCTGGCAAAGGCGAGAATGAATGCGGGCAAACAGCAAAGGGCGGGAAAAGAAAGGGAAGAAGCACGGCGAGAGAACGGAAGAGGAAAAAGAGGTAGGGAGAAAGACGAAGAAGAAGGAGGAGAAGAAGAAGAAGAAGGGGAGGAAGTTGAAGTCGGGAGCGTGCGAAAAGAGGAAGTTGAAGGGGGCTACGGAGAGGAGCACATACAGAGAGAAATAAAGAGGGAGAAGGCAAGAGGAGCCCGTGTGGAGAGAAGGAAGAAGGCGGTCGGAGGAATTACCGGTTCGTTGGCTAACTGGCTTCATAGAAGAAAAACCTCTTTATATCTCGCGCGCACGCACGTAAGCTGGTAGCGTGGCTGAAAAACGCGCCTTTAAGCCTCGAGTTTCATCGAATACACCCCGTGTACGAGTGGTACGTGGAACAAAGCCACCGGAAATCGCCCGAGTGGTACTCCGGCCTCCGGCCTGCCTGGCGCCATCTTGTACACGGCTACCAGCCACGATGGGGAACGCACGCTCTTTGCTCTTTCATTGTTCTTGTCGTCAGGTAGTTGCGCCACATTTGGATAGAATATGTCCATCTTTCTTCTTCTCCCTTTTTTTTCTTTTTCTTTGTATTTCTCCCTAGCACTCTTTTCCCTTGTGAGATGTTTTTGAAACAAGTGATACAGTATCATCTAAAATCGTAGAGTCTTTTCCCTTTGATATCGAGGTTTTAGAAATTTAGAAAAAAAAATGATGCTGCGACGAAGATGTGAACTTTTTGGATTCGTTAAAAATTTTGTTCAATCTAAAAAGAAATTTGTATATTTCATTTTTCAATATTTAAGTTTTGATAATAATTAAATATTACTTGTTACTCGCAAGTAGAGTAAGCTTTATCAATTCTATTCGTTTTAAACATTCGAATCTTATCCTTTGATTTGAAAGTCACCAGCAAGGCAACCTTGACGTTTTCCCTTTTTCTTTTTAAATATCGAAATCGCTATCCGTTCTTCTTACGCAAACATTATTCCTCTCAAGCAGTCCCTCCAGTCTTATATGCTTAGGTGGGTGTAGGTAAACATTGTATAGCACGTGTAAGTAAAAGGTAAGCTAAATAAGCGTCTTCTCCTTCCTCTTCGTCTCTTTTCTCTCTTTCTCTATTTCCTTTTCTTTCTCTTCTTTTTTTGTGCTCGGATACACGCCAGCAGGAGCGTGTACGAAGTGTCTCTTACCAGCACTGGTGCCTTTTCATTCGAGTTAGTCGGTTGGTCTCGCCTCTCGAGGAAAGCGGAGGCTAAAGGGTTTCGATTCCCGTGCCGCGGTCGCACAAGTCTTTTTCACTCTCAACCGCTGGAGAGAAAATTTATATCTCGAATTCACCGACTCGCCTTTAATTTCTAATCCTTTGGACGGAAACCTTGGCTAACCGGTCGCTTCTGATTCCTCTCTTCACAAAAATTATCTCTCCAGCTTACAATTCCACCACCATCTACGATCAAAATCATTTTCAAAGTTTATATTCGAATTATCTATTAAATGTGTTCAACATAGACAAGGAACAAATTTTACAAAATAATTATCCATCATTTTCATCCGCTAATTAAAGTATTAAATTTCTTCACTTCTTCTTCAAGATGTATCTTAAATTTTTTGATTACGATTTTTGAAGTCGATTCCAAAATCTATTGTCTTATCATTTCATCTCAACTCGATGTCTGTAAGATTTCTGATTCCACTTGTGTTGTTAACGTTTAGTTAGATTCGATGAAGAACTTTGGTAAAATCTTCGACGCTGTTGATGACGAGAGAAAAACTACAACGTGAAGGGAAAATGGAGCTAGATAGAAGAAGGGGGGGCTTCGGGGTACGACGGGGTCGGTCGGGAAAGTGTAATTTCAGTTTGAAACAGGAACGGGAGAGGCCGACCCACATCGAGGCTTCGAGTGTTTGTATTGCTGACGCGGCGATCCAATCCAATCCAATACCCATGGCGGATAGGCAACACAGCGCATATACTATCTACGTATGAACGTATCTCCCTCTCTCTCCCTCTCTCTCCCTCCCTCTTCCCTCACCCTCCGCCGCTTCTCGTCTGCTTTCCAATACAATTTCGCGGGGTTCGCGACGAGGCAGGCGGAGCTTTCATTTTGTAATTAATTGTCCGCCATTTTAACATCGAAAAATCATTTTTTTTCTGGGCGACCGCGACTTTCCAATTAAATCACCAGCCATACATAGATCCTCTTTTTATTTCTGGCGTGGAGAACGGTATCGGTGATGAAACATTGTAGAGATTGAGATTGTACTGCTCGGTAATTCCAGCATAGGATCGTTTTCTATATTTTTAACAGCTTTAACCTGAAACATAATTGAGATTTATTCTTACGTTTATCGTAATCAATTATCAAAATTATGAATTATACGAATTAAATATTTCACGAATTAGCATTGTTTCGTAGCAATTTCCGGAAAATCGAAAGTAAAGAATTTTAGAATGCAAATAAAGCGTCTCTCCTATGATTTTACGCTTACTTAAGAAAGGAAGAATGGAAATAAAGAAATTAATATTCGTTGTGAAATTCAGCAATAAAGCCGTCTAATTAAATACCTGAGCATGGTAACGATTGGTAACCCTCTGGATGGGGTTGAAGCGGTCAGCCGGGCCCTGCGTTCGTGCCGGTCGGCTGCTATTATCATAAACGCAACAATAACGAGGGATGATCCGACGTGTAAACTGTTAAACCCTCCTCCCCTTGGCTCTTTTTTGGCGAGGGTGAGGATTACCGTGGGGGCCATCCATCGAACCATCCATCGTTCCCGGGGCTGGAAATCCACGGGGGATGTTATTGTTGCCGCAAAGAGTGAGAGAAAGCGGTCGCCGTGCTACTAGAAATAGAGATAGTAGGGACTCTCTACTGTAACTGTTAGCCTAGTAGTAGTCCACCCCGTTCAACCCTCGATAATATTGACGGTGTTTGCCGCCTCCTATTACGAGCTCGATTGAACCAAACTATACGATTATCATGCGTCACTGATAGTCTCTCTAGATTGGATGAGATCCTCCTCTGGTATAGAAAGGGGGAACTCCCTTACAACCTTCGGTTTTTTGAATATATATAATTCTTAAGACGAGAGGTTAACGTATCTTTAGTGAAGAGTATTAATATCGGCTTGGTTCTATTCAAAGAACATTGCAGATAACGGGCCCTTTTCTTTTCAATATACGCGATACAATGTAATCAATATTGTAAATTTACAAGATTTACAGAGAACTCGTCTCTGGGTGGAAAGAAGTGATTTACCATTTGAACGATTTAATCATAGACAGTTTCGAAACAATCTTCTAACCGGAACAAGTGGATCGATGGTCCCTTGGTTAAATGCATTCATAGCAGACAACGAGTGACGCTCGCACGTGGAATACATGAATACGAAATCCTCCAAGTTCATTATCGGAACGTTTCGCGACTCTACCAAGTTGTGAAACGCTCAGATGGTACTTGCAACCATCGACCATGGGGGTACACAGTCACCGTGGTTTCAGTCGGCGACAGTGTACCGCCCCTACCTACCTACCTACCTACCCGTGGGTAGCTTATAATCAATTCAATTAAAATTGATTTCCACTCGTCACGATACATCAAACAAAACGGGCCGTTGGTCCCCTCCCCCTCTTCTCTTCCCATCTTTTTTCAATACTCTCGCGGCATCGCTCTTATTTCGTACTCCCCCTTGACTACCGTAAAAAGCATGATCTCGCGATTCGAAACCGAGTTATAAATATTCAACGGGAGTCAAAGATGGGGCCGGGCGAGTAGTTAGAAAAGAGGGGGGGGTAGGGAGGCGAGCTCGTAACCGTTTTGTTCTTTTGTCAGCGTCGTCATTATATCGTGTGCCTTCAATTTTTTTCCCGGCAGTCGTGTTTGCGTGGGCGTGCAACAGCGCGAGGATTCGACGGCTTCCTGCTGCGAACAGGGGGGTTGAAGCGACACGATTCGTGTATAATCGGGGCCTATCCTTGCTTTCTTTTTCTCGCTCTTTCCCATATATATATATACACCTTTCTCTCGTGGATACGTGATGTAGCGTGCGTGCTTGATTTTCCTGTATGTTGATGCACTCGCCAGGGTGAGACACGCGCCTACACCGGGCGCATTGCCCTTTCGAAAATCCGTTATTAGCATCGAGCCTCCATTATGACGTTTCGCAATGCTGACAAATACTTGGTCCCTCTTTCTCCTCTGTCTTCGGTGGCTGCCGTCGCTGTGGCTGTGCACGCGCGTTTACATATTATTCGAGGGAACATGGGACACGCGCCGCCACGCTCCCCACGGACCCTTTCACCTACGCGAATATTGTGCTCCTCGTCGAGAACGTTGTTTTCTCCTTTGTCTTCCGTGTCGTCGATGGACGAAGATACTCGATACGAGTCTACTACTCGGTATGGTTAGTCGCTTTTCTATTGGCGAGCAGGTTCATTGATTGAGGCAAATTGGAGTATGATTGACATCTTTGGACATTCAATGAAATCTGCAATTTTTGTATTATATATAGTTTTATAATAGTTTCTTATTAATGTAATGTAATTGTTTGTTGTATTGTTAGTAAGTAATTAAATAAAGAGATTATTTGATTCTGTTCAGGTTACCAAAGTACGAATTATCAAGGAGGATACGATGGTGGACATAACCAGCTTGCAATGGTGCCTGGTCCATGGGCAAGGGGATATGGCACTCCGCACAATTATCACCAACGTTATCCGGAGTATCAGCAAAAGAATAATTATAATGTTCAGCAATATGGGCGAAATAATTATCAAAATCCACAATATAGTAGTTATGGTTCGCAGTATAATCAACAACGGGTAAGATTTTGATATGTAAAATTAATTGTAATACCTGAAAATGATGGAATAATTAATTAATGGAAAAATTTGATTGTTTGAAAAATAAATTTCTTTCATTCACCAATTTCAATTAAATTAATTTGATTTCAATTAAAAGATTTTTAAGAAAATTGAGAAAGATTGTTTATATGTATATATAAATAGTAAAGATTTAAAAATATTCTCATTTAATAATTTAAGAGAATGACGAAAGCATGTTTTATAATTAATCACTTTTTCTTATGATGTTTTAGAATTATTCTTCTAACTACCAAGGGAATAGTGGTGAAAGTGGGGGAAGTAGGGGAGGAGGATGGAGACGGTCAACGTAGACCTTTCTCTATTTTTGATTAATGCCATCACAGATCTTGAATTTAGATTTATAAGATTTTTCGTTTATAATCTAGAACTCTGGAATTTATGTTTAGATTCAGGAATCTATCAACAAGTAAATTGTTCTCTTTTTTTTTTTTTGTTCATTTTATCTATATTATTTATATATGAACTTAGATATACAGATGAACGTGCAATATTTTAAATTCATTCCAATATTTGTTTTGTTTCTTTTTTTTGAAATTTCTGAATCTTGCATTTTATCAGAATATTTGTCGCTTGTTTAACATTTAGATAATTAATTATACTTTTTTTTTTTTAGATATAATAGATGCATAATATGATCTATGATGGCAATTATTATTCTATAACTTAGGAACATAAGCAGTATCAAGTATAATTTTATATGAACTTTAATGTGAATATACATATTCACAAGAAACTGTATGATAACAACCATCGCTGAAGATTGCACCTTGGCTATAAAAATTCAGATAGAAATAGAAGGAACAATCTTTAAGCGAACGCGACTTGTTAACATAAATTGAATTGTACAATCAAAACTCAAGTAATCATGTTAAATGTTTTTCTTGTATGATTATTGTTAGTCAATGCAATTTAGTTCACATAAAAAAATTTTAAACTTTGTGAAGATTATTCATCTATTCTCGACGTCAGTCAGTTTAATTATATATTCTGTTATTACAATACCATGATTATATCTAATCATTGTTTGTAATATGGAATATTAATTCAAACATTATTCATTCCTTAGTAGATTTCGTCATATATAATACGATACGATGAATAATCTCATTTTGTTAAAAAATTTTAACCTTAATTTTATAGCCTTGTTGTCATGACTTCAGTTTCATCGGATATCCATCGTGTATACATATCGTTCGTGTACAACCAATTGAAAGGAATATATATATATATATAAATCCTTTTCATTATACACTAACTTGCACATCACACGTGGAAACTTTTTTATTGTATTCACTTGAACAAAAAAAAAAAAAAAAAAAAAAAAAAAAGTATAGAAATATAATTTAATTAATTCGCGATATTCTCTTCCGCGAATTTTTTTCATATTTCTTCATATTTTCAAAAATCCTCTCAATCAATCCTTTCTAAAACAAAAAGTTCAATTTTTATCAATAGTAAGGTGTTATTTTTGATACGAAGAATAAAAAAAATTTTGGGAAGCTAGGTGCTGTAACCGTGACGTTGTATGGTATCAAAGTTGAAACCAGGCGGTCCGGGTACATCTGGTACCGGTCTACCAGAGCGGGCGAGCATTGAACCAGCGAGTACCACTCGAGAAAACAATAGCGAGCAACGCTCTTGTTCTCTTTCCTTCTCTCTCTCTCTCTCTCTCTCTCTCTCTCTCTCTCTCTCTCTCTCTCTCTCTCTCTC
>NW_006264001.1:0-4604 GCF_000469605.1 Apis dorsata
TTTTTTTTTTTTTTTTTTTTTTGGACAAAAGTCACTATTTAGTTTATTCGTACAGATCTTGAGTCTTTTTATTCGCGAAATATAAATGAAAAATATTCGAAAAAACGTGTAAATCTTAGACGAGTTCCGTCGAGCGAGCAGATTCTTCTTCAATCGAGTGGTATGAAAATTCGATTCATTGATGAAACATGCAAATTCGTTACGTGTTATCGCATATGCATACACGGGAGAAAATTTTCAAGAGCTTAACCAAACAATGGATCGCGTTACAGATTATGGATTCAGGATTTCATTCGTTCCTTGTACGACGATCTTCATCGATCTACGTTATTTTTATTTACCACCTTTGTACAATTAATATCCCATCCAACGTTCCATTTCTTATTATCCTACATCCTAGTGCGCTTAAAAATATTCACAAATATTTCCAATAATTTTTCACAATCGCCGGAATAGATTTAGATCGGATTCGAATTCGATAATGAAGCGATAAGACATCGTGCGGTGGTGCGGTAGTTTGCTTTTCACTCTCACAATAGGCGCGACGATCTCTCGAGCGCTAGGGACGCAGTCACCGTGTTGAGAGCGTAATTATGGATAGTGGTGGAGGGGGGAGGACGTCGAGGATTGCACTATAACTTACGCGTCCTATCGGACCAACTCCACACACGGTGTTCTTAAAACATTGCATCTATTACGAGATTGTTCTGTTTAACTGTTTATTGTATTTTGATATTATTATTATTATTGTTATTATTCACAAGCGTTGAAAAAACAAGAAGGAACTGATCCTTTCTATTTTCTGATCAAACATTTTTTTTTTTTTTTTCGTTTCTTTTCCTTGATACATATCACCTTGATACATTCTTGATACATATGGGTTAAAAGCAGCAAAAGACAAATTGAAAACAGATCGATCCGAACGAAGAGGTTAAGAATTATTTTTATTAATAAAGTGGAGATACGGAGATCGTGTAAAAATCTACAAGTTTTAACGTACGTACGATAAATGAAAAACGATGAAAAGGGGTTTTTGGGATTCGTTCCTACCATTATGCATATTCATTTATGACATATTGCACGTGAAACGTTTTACACGCACGCTAGTCCATTTAATACCTCGCAAAGTTTCCGCTCGTTTATCTTTTTAGCCGACCACTTAATTTCCATCGAGTTCGTTAAATTCATTTCCACCCAAAATCCTTGATGTTCTTGGTCACTCTTCGAGGTACGAGCACGGTTACGCGTGCGCTGATATATTCACCCTCGCTCTCTTTCCACTGAACTTCGTTTGAATATATTCTAGATTCATTCTGGCACGAGTGGATGGTCTAGAGATTTATAGGGGAAGGTTGCACCATTGACAAAATCCGCTGGTAATACCCGTGCCGCTCCATAGATACCGGTTACATAAAAATCCCTGGGCGTAGAGAATTTTTCTGGATTTAGATTAATGATGCCGATATTTCGATATATCCTAATAGCGTTTCCTTACCCGCGTCCCGAGTACAATTTCCACGTTTCACATCTAAAATTATTTCGAATCTTTTTTCCTTTTTTTTTTTCGAATTTTCGACTTCGAGTTGAATAATTCGTCGCGCTGGGAAAAAATTGAATTTTTATTAAAAATAAAATTTGCAAAAAGGATGATGTATTGTTTTTAATTATTGATACTTCGATTAATATATTATAGGAATATTAAGTTTTTGGGCAATTAGTTGCAAATCTCTCCAGATAATTTAATTTACGATTTTCCATTATTAGTTTATTCTAAAGTTTTCTTTTAATGGTAAAATATATTGTTAATATTTTTAGAATATTGTAATATTGAAAGCTATTGTTTGCAACAGATGTAATAAATTGTGTAAAGGAGGACAGGAAATATTATATTGATTATAAAAATTATATACAACAATCGAGTTTACTTCGAGTTTAATTCGTGAAATTAATTATTACTTTCAATGATTGGCTCTGATAAACTTATTTGGTTTGACAATTAATTACTAATGGATCACAGTAGCGTAGAAATATTAGTTCAAAATCAATAATTTCCACCGTATTTGACCAATATTTGATCAGGCAACATGACATGATTAACTAGAATTATAACTCCCGATGAGAGGTTCGATTACTCCTATTCAATACTATTCGTGTTAAATGAACAGAAAGTTATCGTGTATACATCTATCAGATAATGAATTAAATAATTGTAATGAAAATTTATATTTTTAAAAGATAAATTTGCACGCGTAAAATTAAAAAAAAAAGAAAGAAAACAATAGATTTTTGCAATCGTTCGATCTCGAGTTGAAATTTTCGATATTATACATTTTCCATTTGTAAAAAGCTTGAAAAGAAACTGAAAATTGTGTCATCGTAACTCACTCTGAAAATAGACGAAAACCATTGAAATTCTTTTTTTATTTTATCTCGATATCTCAATCGGTTGTCGAGATATAAACGTTCAATGTATCTATAATGCTTAAGACAGTGCGAAGATTATGAATAGGCGAACTAGTAATATATATAGTAAACATATTTCCCCTAGAAATGCGTATCTTTCAAGTATAGTGAAAAAAACTGTTTACGTTTGTCATTGACCTTGCTTATTCGCATTCTCTAACAAGTCGGTGAGATGCGAGCAAGAGTTTCGAGTCAACGGCAATGACAAAGGTAAACGATTAAAAATTACTCTTCTCTTTACACGACGATATTTCCGGAACCGGAAATCGTATCGGGATAAATCAAAAAACATTTTAATAAGTAAGATTCCACGCTTCCAATGATCTTTCATTTATCTACAGGAAATCGTTATCTTCCGAGTTATAGAGGTTCAAACTTTTTCTAATTTTAATACGGTTTAATCTAAGTTTTAAAGCTGAATTGCGCGATAAATAGATATATTTATTTCTACAAAAAATATATAACGCTTTATAACGATCTTTTTAATAGTATCTCGAAAATTGTACATTTGTTCGCGAAGAATTTACCTTGTGTCCATATTCTCGTCGATTTTTAATTTTCTGTAATTTTCTAAAGAAACTTATTTTAGCTCGAAGAATTAATCTTTAATTTTGTATCGTCCGTAACGATGTGCCGTAACAGAATCTAGAATGAAGTCAGAGTTAATTATCAAGCGTATTTTCGAGTTTCTTCGTCTTACATATGTTTATTGATGTACAAGGATTGTACGAGCATATAATGCAGCCATGCTTAATGATTTTGCTCTCGTAGATGTAACCAGTCGATCTTTGCGGCTATTTATAGCGAACATATGTAACGTATGTGCTGTATCAGAAAGTTATACGGTTAATATTCTGCATTCGATTCTTCGCGTTGTTCAAATTAAATTATTTAAACTTTATATTTGATACGATAAAATAAATAAAATTTGAATACACGCGTTTATCATATACAACATGTATAATTTATTAAAATATTGTATGTTGAAATTTCAGGAAGTGGAAGAACAGCTCTTTGATGTACGAGTCCCTAAAGTAAGTGATTTATTATTATAATTATCTATTATTATAATTTTAAAAATTAATTAAAAATTTCTAACATTTTAATATTCTTAACCATCTTCTCTTAAGACTTTCCAAGAAAAATTTCAATTCGCTCGACCATCCACTTTTACACCTTCAATGTTACGTCATGTTTTTTTCATTGAATATATCCAAAGATTAATCGTTAAATTAAAACGAATGTTAAGTCCTAAAGGCCAATGTTAAAATAAAAGGGTGATATATGGATGGTAATTTTGGTATGCATCAAGTTAATTTGTGAAAATAATCGATTAAAATGCAATGTCCAGAGGCATGAATACAAAACCATGTGGCGTGTTGCGGTCAGCTCGTATTCTATTCCATGCATTTGATTTCGAGTGCATGTGGTCTACGGTACAACTCAGAATATTTATAATATGTATGTGTAATGAAATGTCTCATCCAGTTTACATATATGCGAATTTACTAACTTACAAGTTGCGAATGCTCGTTCTAATTCACGGCAAGTATACGCTAAATGATAAATTAAATCGTATAAATACAGAATGCAGAAATTGTAAGAATTATATATGAAGCATTAACTTTATCCATTATCTATGTCATTGATCTAAAGTGTAATAATGAATTCACAAATTTCATTATTGTGCTTATAGGAAATTTCACATATTTTGATGATAAAAAATAAAATAAAATTATTTGTGATTTATATAATGTGATCAAAATTAAAAGTTATTTTTAAAATCTTTTTTTTTCGAGAGAGAGAAAGAGAGAGAGAGAGAGAATGTTTGGATAAAGTGGTCTCTATTATTTCCATTGTTTTCGTGACACTTATAAAAACGTTTCGAAAAAATCGTTCTTTTCGAAAACACGAATTTTTACCATCTTTATTAAAACTCTGGACGAGCGCGCGACGCTCAAAAGCGATGAAAAAAATTGTTGGCCCATCGATAAATTCCTAACCTAAATCAATTTTCGTCGCGTATAATGGTAACCGAAAAAAAAATTTTCGTCATCGATAACTGTTATAACCTGATTTCAACCAGCTATGTGTATGATGGTTACAAAAAAAAAAAAAAAAAAAAAAAAAAAAAAAAAAAA
>NW_006264001.1:4840-8475 GCF_000469605.1 Apis dorsata
ATTCTTAACCTGAAACAATTTCAATCATGTATAACGTTGATCGAAAAAAATTAAAAAAAAAGAAACGAAAAAAATGTTTCTCGTCATATTAAAATAAATTTTCATCACCGATATTTATAAACAAAACGATTTATACGAAATATTTAATAATTTTAAATATTTATAATCATATTGAAACGTTACCGAATGGCTAAAATATATTATTTTGCTGGCTTCTATAAACTCGATTCCAACTGGAAAGCCATTGGATCCGAAGGATCTTCGGGAGGTAACCCAAAATTCCTGAAAGCGCTCCACGTCTTTCTCATACGGAAATTCCTTTGGGATTACCGAATATCTCGAGAAACAAAGTGTATTATTTTGTTCCGTGAAACGTTCGAAATATTTGCGATAAACATTGTTGCCAAATTATATTGAGAATCGATAATTTGAAAGATTATTATATAATTAAAAATTCACAAATTACAATTACATCTTACGGTAATACTTAACGCTATTCGAGATAATAATCACGCATGCGCATAAGGAGAAAGTGCTTTCGCATCGCAAATAATTAAAACGTAAATAGCTCGACGGGTAAATATGCATCGATCGTTCGTTAAAACACGTAGTATGGGAGATATTGGCACACAATGGCTAGTTGTTTAATATCGCGATATAAAGTTGATCGTAGCTTTGGGCGTTCGTCCAACTGCAAAACTATCGTGGATGCCTAAAGGCGTTCGAGGACTCGATGAGGATATACGTCGAATATCCCTCCGGACAATGGTCTTCCAGGAAGGCATTGATCGACCCTTCTATTCGCATAGTTGGCGAATAATCGCCGCGCTTGGCGCGACGCGATAATTATTTCGAATCTATGAAAAGTTCCTCGCGCCCTGTAAATTCTCTGAAAATCGAGTCGATGCTTACGAAAAAGAAGGAAACTTTTTCCTACTTTCTCCCATGCTTCCACTTAATGTAGTTCTAAAACGGGGAATCTTGTTGATGGAAAGCTACGAACGTACTTTTTTTACTTTTTATAAGCAAACAAAATTACTTTTTGAAATTTGAAATTTTTTCCGTTTTAAATCGTAAACTTTAAATTATTCGTTGTTTGCAGTTCGTTGTTTTATATATAAGAAAATAAAATGAACGATATTATTATATTATATTATTATAATTGAATGTTGAAAAGTTATCAAAATTATTCGGAATGAAACGACAGTTTTGTCATTGATGGATAAAGTAGAACAATCGTCAATACAGATTGTTGCTATGATGATCGTAGTATTCTTTAAGCCGATAACAATACACGCAGCGTCAGTCATGAGATGTCAATTGCGCAAATTTAGCTTATTGTTAGTTTATTTGCACGTATTACTTCGCAATTGAAAATTTATTCGATGTTACGATGAACGTTGCCAACTGCATTTACGTTTTATTTTTTGGCGAGAAAAAATTTCAATATTAAAAAAAAAACAAAAAATACGAAAAACGATAACTCTCTATTTTATTTATATCCAAATAAAATTTTTGCTTTTTAATGAATAAAAAATGATTCAAATATTATACGTAATATGACTTTTATGATTTATACATACGGTAATGAATACTTTTTCATTCATGATTTATCAAACACGCAAAGTTATTCAGTTTTCTCGGAAGACATTCCATATATAAAAATATAAAAATGCAAATATAATGAATTTGATGTAGTTGTAATTTCTATACCTGGACGTATATACTTCATCAAATATTCCATTATTCCGTATTATTTCATAAAAATACACCACATTACGTTAAATAGCGCCATATTGTTGGAACATCGTCGTAAAACGTTTGAAGGTACATAACGATAGATATATATGCCGATTATAAAACGTTTCACACGAAGCACTTGACCCGTCTAAAAACCACCGAGTGTCGTATGCAATTTGAATGAAAATGCGGTAAATGGTGATGGTTGTTTATCAGTGGCTAATGACGCGTCGTTTAGTTTGGACCGATGAAAACTGGCCTTTACTCATTTTCGGCATGCCACCACCTGCCTATGTACTCACGCTCGCCTATACACCTCGTTTCTATTTGTTTTCGCTAGACACGAATTTTCGGTGTCGTTACACTCTTGCGGTCGATCGAAACGCTTTTGAATTACCATTTGTGTACAATTGCCACGATTCGAACACACCATTAGTTAATTTCGTTAATACGAAACTATATCGCTACTTTTCCAACATGTGTCTCGCAAATGGCTGTTAAATATTAACGGATCGCGTAAAATCGATGATCGGAAGTTATGTGCATTTGACGACACTCGGATTGGCGGCACCGTTTCCGCTCGAGAACTATCGAAGATCGATCGTATCGACAGATTCCTACCATCCTAAACCTCGTTCCTCCTTATATCGCGTTTCGAAGATGGCGCGCATCACTCGTTCTCGTGAGTTGAACAGAAGAGATGCCGGAATCAGTTTCTGCCGCTAGATTGTCTTCTTTCGTTTCCATTCGACTTGGATGAACGTTACCAAGCTTCAGGAATCTCGACTATGTCGCCTATCCCGTATTCCAGCGGCTCGATTTCGATTGTAAGTTCGTAAACGCGTAAGTTCGTACGACTTAACCTATATCGAAGTGATCGTTTCACGTACGTAGCACGTTACGTTTATTTTTTGTCCTTATCTTTAAAACTCGACAAATTGAAATAATTAAAAATAATTCGGTTGTGTTTCATACATGTGTTTCGGTCATTGTGCGTTTGACATCGAATAATTCTATACTTTCGATAAATTGCAGATTTATGATATTAGGATTCATATAGACGAGTTTTGTTGCATGGTAACGCCCATTTACATTAAATATTATCGATAGCCATTATTCGTTCGTCTAAATATCACAAAACTCGCGGATACTACGCAAAAGATTGCAATTATCAATTTTCGGTTGTGTGAGTCCGCACCGTTTCTACCTAGCTTTCTCTGTGCTTTTAAGTATAATTCGATGTATGCACTGGTAAAACGCGCGTGAAACGTATGTACGATAAAACGAGCATCGCGTTTGAAACGAATGTGGACAGTAGCAAAACAAATTTGATCGATGTAATTTATTACAAAATATTAAATTTAATCATTTATTTAAAAAATTTAAAAGTGCAATATTAAACGATAAAACGTTTTAATTTTAGATTATTTTATTTCACATAAAATCTTTCACACGCTATAGAAACAATTCTTAAAATATATTATAATAAAAAATTATTGAAAATAGAATTCGTTGTTTGAATATTTTTTTGCATTACATATACTTAAGTATACATTAAAAAATTATATGTGTGAAGTATAAACTGTACATTTTCTGTTTTAACGATAAAAAAAATAAACACTTGCAGAATGTTCGTAAAACTTTAAAAATATAGGCCAGACAGTGAGATACCAGGCCAGATGCCATCCTGTTTTTATATCAACATTTTCGATGACAAAACGTTATTTCTTTCCTCTTAGCTTTTTTTTAACTTGTTCTATATTTTCAAATATTTAAATGCATCACAATATACATTCACATCAACAACGTTCGTTACATAATACGTATATTTTCACGCATATATTTCGATACGTATCAATTTTTCTTCTTTCATTTATATCTTTTTTTTTTTTTTT
>NW_006264001.1:8647-12223 GCF_000469605.1 Apis dorsata
GAAAACTATGGAAAAGGAGATGGAGGTGTAGCTAAGCAAGGCAGGCAACCAGGGAAATGCTGATCCGCATTCCCGAAACGCCCGGTATTCCAGCGGTATTGCACGAAATTGCTACACTCTGTCCGCGTCATTCCGCGGCTGGCTATTGTAGGAGCACGGTTATTCTCCAGTTTCCATCTGCATACCTTTAACTCGCTTCTTCCCCCGATCTTTTCCTTCTTAGATGGCTCGCGATTCATTTTCGTTTGGCGTTACGTTCTTAAATATATTTTCTTAAGAATTTCGGTTAATTATATAATCTTTTTCTATATTCATCGTCTCACGACAGATATAAAAATAGTGTAAATAATTCTCGATAAAATAAAATCGCATTTAATGAATTGTACGATCAATCTTTTTTCTACTTGTAATATTAATTCGAAATTAGAAGAATATTATTAAATACAGTGTAATGAAAACGTTCACGCAAGAATTGTTTAAGTTTAAATCACGTTATATTATATGGAAAGATTTTTTCCAATTTTTGCATCGAGTATCGTGTTAGAAAGAGATTGTTCTTGAAAGAAAAATTTTGAATTGATATCGAATGGTTTTGAACAACAAGTTGTCCCTCCAAAATGTCTCGCTTTATTATATGTTTCGGATCTGGAACGTGTAAATTGTAAACGACTGACTAATTTTATTATCTCGATATGTTATAGTCTCTTTCACGAAATAGTCCTTCGAATTTTGATAGGTATTATACATTCCTCTTTGGACGTTAGTCTCTCCATTGAGACCTATACCATCACCTTGGTTAATCTTGTAGTTGTCAACGTGGGTATGCATCGATCAAATTTCAAATAGATATCAAATAGATTCGTAATAGCATTCGCATGTAATTCAAGATGTTATATATTTGATTCTCTCAAAGAAGAGAAGTTGAAAATTGTTACAAGTTATTATAATATCGATTTTATGTAAAATAATAAGGCATAGTGTATTCAAAGACTTTTAATAAGAAAATCTGTTTCGATTGATTTTTAATTTAATTTCTACATCCATTTTAATTATATTATTATTGATTCTATATCAATTTTGAAACGATTTATTGTCATGCCAATTTCTCATGAATTTTCATATAATGTAAAAAAAATTTCATATAAAATTTTCATATAATTTTTTCGTATGTATTATAATTTAATATTTAAATATTAAATATGAAAAAATTCTAGAGACTCGTTGTTTCAAAATCAATTGCATTATATTTTTTTAACAATTATATTGTATTAATTGAGCACGAGTAATTATCGTATATAATTTATTTGTACGATCAATTAAATGTAAAGATTGATACATAACCTCACCTTTCCGTATTCAAATCCAATACACATTTTGGTTTAGTATAACGTATATCATGCGAGAGCTTTGGTACCTTTGCAACGCAAGTCTCCATCCAATACTAGTGAAATGATGGGATCAGGGAAATCCCGGACCGAAATAACGGAAATTTGATTTCTCTAGTCAGCAATATCAAATATGACTGTTTATTAGATTAACATATGTGCACGTGTAGCAGTTATTAATCTTAAAATTTATTGCGTTTCCAAGAAATGATGAATGATGCAAAAAAAAAAAATTTAGGAATTTTATCATTTTTATATTTATTGTAAAACCAATATGGAAAATTAAATAATAAAGTATTAACGAAATTATTAGAATTTATATATTGTATATTTATTGTTGCTTTAAATAATGATATTAAATGGCTACAGTTTGAGGATAAATTTTCGCGAGAATTGTCGCGATATCTCAAATTACGAAATGAGCGTTATAACTTGGAAGCTGTTAAAAAAGAAAAAGAAAATGTCTTTTTTTCTCTTCACACTTTTAAAGTGTTATCCGAAAAAAATTCCATAAAATAGCGCGAGTGAAACACGGAAGTTGTTATCTATGGACCAACATATCCGGCGTAAATGGAACGCAGACATACGTAAAACTACAACTTTAAAATTAAAAGGTTTCGTTCTAACCTCGTTTAATATCAATTTGTTGTCAAACGCTAAGAAACAAGATTAATTAATACATTTTGTCGTCGCTATTTTAATCAATCATGTTTATGTAAATAAAATATACTCTTTTGCAATAATGTATACAATGTAATATTTAGTGGTTTCGTTATTATTACCGACACATCAAAAATTTAACGCAATCGACGAAAGTTTATATATTCTAAAAGCTTCGTTTCATTTTGTAATGAAGTATCTTATGTATTATCCGGTAAAAAAGGAATCCAATGATATAAATATGTTTTTGTGGAATTTAAAATTTTAAGATTAGGTTAAGTTTAGTTTCGTTTCAATTTGTGCAAGATGATAGATCTTATAATAGTATCTTTATATATTCAATATGAAAAGAAGAATTCAATAATACGTACAATACAAAAATTTGTATTCTAAAAGCTTCATTTCATTTTATAACGAGGTATCTTGTGTATTATTCGTGCGAAAAAAGGAATCCAATGATATAAAAGTTTTTTGTCGAAACTTTGAGATTAGGTTAAGTTCGTTTCATTTTGTGCAAGTGATAGATCTTGTAATAGTGTCTTTATATATTTAATGTATGTTCAATATACACAAAAATTTATATTTTAAAAATTTAATTTTATTTTTTAACGAGATATTTTATGTATTAAATATGTTTTTGTGGAATTTAAAAATTTGAGATTAGGTTAAGTTTAGTTTCGTTTCATTTTGTGCAAGTGATAGATGTAATGAAATAGTGTTATATATTCAATATGAATTCAACGATATATATACATGTAAATGTTTTTGTATAGAAACTGGGTTTAGATTAAGTTAGGTTAACTGATAAATGGAAAGGATATTCGAAGTTTAAAGACAGATTGTGCTCACTTAACTGAAATCAATAGCAATAACTTCGTTAATTGTGAAATTGGTTCAAATATTCGGTCAATTCGTTGAAAAGTGCTAGACAAAAACTTGTTAGAAATGCAAACATCCATAAGAACAATACGACGCAAGCGCGCAATGAGATGGATCTCTTTGAGCAACTATACTGCAAACTATACTTACGTAAACCTATGAAATGAAACGTAATGAAGAAAATTTCTTATTCTAACTTCCCGCAGTTTCTGCTGTTCTATCGATGCTGTAACGAATGATCTCCTCGTTCGTCTTGCATATAATGAAATCTCCTAACCTAACCTCTCGTACAAGTTGAACAATTTTTAATGCTTCGATAGCATTCCTGTCGAATCGCCAACTTTCGAAACCATGTAACATAAGTTGCAAGGGAAGGCATATAGGGAATGAGATGAGAAGTTTAAAATTAGAATTGTATGGAGATGGTAATTGCGTGCATCAACGAGGAACACTGCTCGTAGGAAAACTTTTAATTTGGTCATTGAATTAAATGAGAATGGCACGTTTATGCGTATATGTCCCGTGTATATGTACACGTGCACACGTGTAGCTCGCCTCTCCAAATAAACAGCCTTCTATGATATTGGACGAGAAATTAAACTTTTGATCGTTCAGCCGTTCCTTGGAATGGGTTTTAAACTCGAAAAAAAAG
>NW_006264001.1:12664-13649 GCF_000469605.1 Apis dorsata
AAAGGTAATTGCGCATATAAACGAAACACAGTTTCTCTTGCGAAACTTTTAATTTGGCCGTTCAATTGAATGCGAATCGCGAATCTTCGCCTGTTATATTTACACCCGTATACACGTGTATATACACGGGCGCGTTTATAGAGCTGTGTTGGTATAAATTTTCTGAAACGATTGCAGATATTGCTGACCAAAGGAGCAGAATTTCCAATAAAGCAATCCGGAAGGAGCGTACGCGTTCTTTCTGTCAATGTTGGAAGAAACGGAAAATATTCAACCGGAATGCCAACAAATAATACGTACGTTTTACAAATACCGTTCCTCGGTTCGGCGGGATATATTTGAAAAGTTTGATTTTCACTCTCGACCGATCCATTCTCATCTTTTTATTATCTCTTCAAACGTATTTTCCTCTCTTGAGAATTATTCCATTTTTTTTTCTTTTTTCTTTTTTGTTTAACGACATTCATATTTTTCAGATCTTTCTTTCTCTAAAAACCGAGAGATTTCCTCTCGGCTTACACTAGAGATGAGTGTAAAAATTAAGAAAGAAAATTAAGATTCACGCATGTCGATTCAAGAAATTTAATTTTCGAATGAAAAAAAATATTTAATCCCTCGCCATGTATTTCTGTTAATATTCTCCACATTATAGAATATTTACAGGGGAAAAAATACACACAGATTCTATTATATTGCCAATATACAGGTAACTTAAATATTTACGCAAACAAACAACGGCCTCATATGCGTTGTTTAATTAAAAGATTTATACGTATATATTGGGTATGTACATAAAAAAAAAAAAAAAATTGAAAATTTTATTTCATTTCACAACTGAAATCTACGATTGTTATTGCATTTAATATTTATTTTTTAGCTTCGAGCTATCGATCTCCAACCCCATCTCCATAGTTATGATATCCGAACGAGAGAGAGAGAGAGAGAGAGAGAGAGAGAGAGAGAGAGAGAGAGAGAGAGAGAGAGA
>NW_006264001.1:13964-15830 GCF_000469605.1 Apis dorsata
ATAAAAATCGGAGAAAAAGAATCGGAAAGGAATACCATGGTCTGAGGAACATATTGTCGACGATCCTATGTGTTCGAACCTATCTTATCCTACAACGAAGCCTATTCGCCAGTTTATTATTATTTGTTCGCGAGACGTGGGCTTTCTTTCTGTTGGCTGTGTCCCTTGGTACATAGAATTCTCCTCGGTATCGGATAATCCTTGGAAAAAAGGTACAGACACGTGTTCGCGTGTTGGAACAGTAGTGGATGGCGCGAGCAACAGTGAAATTGGAATATACGCGTATATTCTTCCCTCCCTTCGTTTCTTTCCCTACGACGAACTCGATGATTCTCGACCGGCCGTCTCATTTTCATCCGCGAAAAAACTGACGCGAGATAACGCGAAAATCCACGCGAAAATCGCTCGTGAAAAATTTATAACGCAGTGCGTTCCAGCCTTTTCCCCCGAATCGTTTGAAGGAAATAGGGGGAAAAAAAAATATATATATATATATTAATTGAACGAAAAAGTTGGAAAATGCGTTCCATTGTATCGATGTGTTACGAAAGTGTTGCAACATTAAGCGTGAAAATCAATCGAGCTATAATAGTGGTTGTACATCGGTTATTGACAATCAATGTATCGGTATAAACGGGCGTGTAACACTTAAATTCACTCGACCACGGTATAATTGACTCGGCGAATATCAACTCATATGTCAACAACTTCAAAGGGAATTATTTGAATCGATCGAATGTTATCCGACGTGTAACCGCATTCACTGGAACAAGTTGATTAATCGTGGAATACTACGGGGGAACACACTCAAACGGGGTGCACACCTATTTACGTGATGTTCCATAATTGAATTGGAGTAATACCGAAAATCAAGATAAATTGTGCGATTATGCCATCGCACTCCGGCTCGGAAATATACTCGAAAACGAAACATAAGAATTTGCGTTTTCAGCCGTGTGCTCGTATACGAAATGTCTTCCACGCCGATCGATTATATATATAAAACGAAACGTCTCAAAAAAAGTGTAATAGTATACCATAGCTTCGAAAGCTATTCCATAAATATATCATCTACGAGTGATAAATGGAGAGAATTGAGTAAGAAGTTTCGCTCGCGATTGCGTATGAAGATAGGCGGATGGATAAATAAAGATAAGGAGGGAAGAAGATAAAGAAAGAGGAGGTGGAATAGGAAAAAGAAAGGAAAGTTGGATTCCATGATCCAACAGGCGGGATGAGCGAATCTCTCTCAAGCCCTAATCTTGGGTTTCCCTTCGCCAAGGTAGAGAAACGTCTCGATGCTTCTGATGGTCTTGTTAGACGGTGGATTGACTTCCTCAAACTAGCTGCCCAACTTTCCATGAGATATAGACACTTTTGAGCCAACTTCCGTGGCCCTGTATATAGGTACGCATTTACCATTTATTGGTAATGTAGATTTTCCTTTCATCGATGAAGAACAATCTAATAATCCATCAAGGATAATTAAACTTCTAAAAAAAAAAAAAAAAAAAAAAAAAAAGAAATTATCAATTTCATCCGAGATATTAGACGTATAAATATAATATTTTTAATGAAATGTAAAGTTTCGTTTTCTTCTGTGAGTAAAGTTTTCTTCTTTCTGGCGAATCCAAACATGATTTTTTAAACGATTTTCAACTTTCCATCGAAAACAATTTGTCCGAATAATCGTGTTACGTAAAATTCCTTACGTAAAAACAATTGGAACGTAACTCTCGAACTCCTATATTAGATTCGCAGGAGAAGTTAAATTCATCGGATGAACGAACGTCTTTTTTTTCCCTCCCCCCTCTTTCTCTCTTCCCCCTCCCCCCTTCCCGAGTGAAATAACTCCGTTTCTAATTG
>NW_006264001.1:16201-16407 GCF_000469605.1 Apis dorsata
GGAACTTCTTCTCAGTCAGGAATTACTATCGTGAATTTCATGGCAGGATGTTCGTTAGCAGGATTTCTTTTCCCCTTCACCGACCAGTCGGCCACTCGACTCGAGTGCATTCTTATTCATCCGTTTTTCAGTTATTGTCGGAATCCTCCTCGTCCCTTTCTCTCTCTCTCTCTCTCTCTCTCTCTCTCTCTCTCTCTCTCTCTCTT
>NW_006264001.1:16633-20055 GCF_000469605.1 Apis dorsata
TCCGGTGTGATTGAATGGAAGAAATTATATCCTCGAAAATCTCCTTCATTTTATCGAATCTTAAGAAACGCTTCGTTATTCCTGATCGTTTCCTCCCTATTTTTCCAAACTACACAATTTTTCGCGATAGTGCGTAGTAAACTTTGTATAGTAAAAAGCATAAGAGTGTTACTTGATATTTTAAATGTATCATATTACAACTTGATAAAAGAATACTCTTTATTCTCGTTTAATATTAGGATTAGAAAAAAATTCAAAGAAACGTTTAAATTTTTAATTGTGTTCGAGGTTTAATTTCAATTGAAAAACAATTTTTATTTCAAGTTTTGGAAGAATTATTGTAAAGAGAAAAAACTTTAATCTTCGAATCTATAATTATATATTTAATTGAATTTTTATTTAATTTTCTTTCCATCTTTTTCAAAATAAATTGACATTTGATGCGTTGCGCAATTTTTCGATCCTTCATTTTAATTCCAAATAATTAAAAAGTTCATCTGAAAAAAAATACTAGTAATTTATAAATAAATTTACAAGCACGAAATTCTCTTACAAGATCCAAATTTATCGCGCGTTTGTTTGCATCAGAGGCTCGGAGGCAAGATCTATACGTATTATTACAAGAGTGCGACGATTTCGAACGTTCTGTCGCACTCCGTTCTAATTTCGAGTTATATTTCATTCGCATAACTGGGAGACCTTTCCAGAATCCATACGGAACGTGTCGTTTGGACTCCAGCTGGTCCCCAATCAACGTCGTCTCGCTTATCAAACTTCCAGCTCGCAACACGCGGACCGAACGACCAGGTTTGAGATGCCAGTCTCGAATTTGCATTTCGACTCACCGGCGCTCCCAAAACAATAAGAGTGCAACTGTGATTTCGTGTCGTGGAATTCTATCGATCATAATTTTTTTCTAAATCTCGTTTTGTTAACATGTATCCTGCGACTTTTCTTCTTCCTTCTTGTAATTTAATGTGTAAAGATATATTTTTCATAACTTACGAATTTTTAAATGAAAATCTTTCGTTAATTTTGGCTTCATTTTCCATGAGGTATTATAAATAATGCAATAAATAACAATGAAAAAGGAGAATCCAATAATATAAATGTTTCTGGAAATGGAAACTTTAGATTTTTTAGTTTAGTTTAGTTTAGTTTAGTTAGGTTAGGTTTGGTTTCATTTCATTCTGTGCAACATCTTATAATACGACGTATCTTTATATATTCGGTGCGAAAAGATTGTAGAAGAAAGTCAATAGTGTGTATGTTTTGTGCGGAAACTTTGAGGTTATATTATCATAGCGATAATTTTATTTATTGTGAAACCAATGTAGATAAACAAAAATTTAGAAATGTAAAATAAAAATATAGTGATGTAATGTGATCAAGAAAATTTGTTTATTAATTTTCTGCAGTTCTATTATTTTTGCACTAGCATATCTATCACTTTTGCATATTGATGCTGTCGACGAACAATTTACAAGAATCGTTTACATAACCTTGTCTTAATTTTTTTTTAATTAAAACAGAAAAGAAAAAATGGTCTATGACACGTAAGTTACTTAACTTTCTCTTAAAAATTTCTTTTTCTTCTTTGGTGTTATTAATTTCATCTTAACAAAATTTCTTAAAATTAATTACAGGGAATGAGGCTAATCCTCTATCACTCGGTCTCTTGCAATTCGTAATCCCTGATCGTGAAATCCCTTTTCAAGGATAATTACATTCTATCATAGTCAAAACGAGATCTCATTCCCCGCGAAAGTTCTGAAAACTCGTCAAGACAATAATGATTATCTATGTAGTCAATTAGGGAAGTGTCAGCTCCCGATTCCTTGGCGATCTTGATAAGGTTAATTAGAAATCAAAATGAAATTCTTTATCGTCCAACCTAACCTTTTACTTGATTCTAACTATAAAATTCACAAATATCCAGATTAATCGTGAATTCTAACTGTACAGCGATAAAAAATAGTTGAAACTGAACTATTCTAAAGAAACCATTGAAAAAATTATCACACTACACATTATCACATTATATCAGAGAAAGGAATACACAGAATTATATTTGATCAAGTAATGGACAAAATTTAATAATCGAAGTTACAAATAAAGTTAGTTTGATAAATTACTTCGATAATTTATTGTTTAAAAACATAATAATCGCAATAATGACTGTAGTATGAGATTATACGAAAAGCGGATCAACTATAATAATTACGAATAAATATTATTCAAGCATTTTTAATTATTTAAAATAATTTTACTCGAAAATTTTAACTAGTTACTTTTTCAACAGGTTAATGCCCAACTTTGATTCGAATTTAGAGGAAAAAGTATATTGTTCGAACATAACCTATATCATCCTACGTAACCAACAATCGCACGGGATAAAATAATGGCGGATCCTCATGTAATTTGACGAACGAAATACACGATATCGTGTATCCGGATACTTTGGTATATATATAATACATATACTCGATGCTTACATGTGTACGCGAAGAGATTCTGTGTGAAGCGTGGCGAGGAGAGACGGAGGCGGGAAGGGTAGGGTAAAAATTGACGAAGTCTAGGAGGCAAGGGCCAGAAAATGCCCCGAGCTGTGCCTAATGAGCTTCCTGCAGCATCGAGTCGTCGCCTCTACGGGCTGCCATTCAGGATCTGTGACAGCACGGTGATTCAGAATTCGAGCGAACGAGATCCGAGGTAGGGACGAGATTCGCCAAGTCGGTGACAATCGGCAGCTAGCGTGGCTATTGTTTCAACGAACCGAGCCTCTCCCTACGAGAGAAACAGGGAGAAAGAGAGAAAGAGAGAGAGAAAGACTTTGAAAACGTTTTAATAACCCGCTCTTCCCTTGGTGGATGCCTTTCTGTTTTTTCCTTCGCCTCGTTCGTTTCTTTCTTTAACCTCGAAGAGAAGAGCCGACTCGAGCGCCAAGTAAGACGAGTGAGCTCTGCTGGTAATTATGCGTGTTCGCGAGAACGATGTTTAAACTTTCCTTTCGTGTATCGCTTTGTGTGACGATAGTGATGCGAGAGATTCATCCTTATCCGTTCCTAGGTAAATAATATCCAATCAAATATTTGAAATTCATTTTTTCCTCCCCGGTATTAACGATCCTGGTAAATAATTCTCGATCAAATATTTGAGATAACCTCGAATTCGAAGAGTGACTTTTATTATTGCAAGCAATTTTTCGCGATTACCGAACAAGTTGCGGCTCTTTTTTTTCGTTTTTACAATTGAAAGAGTACGTTTGAATAGGATTCTCCTCTCCCCCTTCCCCTTCCCCCGATATTAACACTCTTGGTAAATAATTCTCGATCAAATATTTGAGACTCGTGGAAAATTCGAAGAAGAGATCTTTATTATCATAAGCCTTTCTTTTTTTCTTTTTTTTTTTTTTTTTTTTT
>NW_006264001.1:20258-31731 GCF_000469605.1 Apis dorsata
TTTAATAGGACGAAGTAAATATGATATTTTATTTCTAGAGATGAAATCCGAAACAGGCGCAAGATTCAGTAAAAATATTATCCAGTAAATATTTTTTCAATTTCCGCCAGGATGAACCGTAAGTCGCTGATTCGATTCGATTCGATTCGATTCGATTTTCCAATTTTTTTTCGAATTTATCTTCCGTATATTTTCAATTTGATGCGATTTTTTTTTCATACGGATTATGAAAATTTCTTATCATGATAATATTATTGTAATCAATTATTATAATCTCCGCTTTCCTTTTTAGAATTTAAACCCGGATGGTTTCATAGTTTTTCATAAACGAGAAATTAAAATTCTTGTTGCGAAACCGCATAAGCATGAAGAGACAAGAGGGGAAACTTTAATGAAATAATACCTACACCTTTATGGTCTATGGGTAAAGTCAAAAACGCAAAAGAATTAGATCGTTTAATTTCCATTAAAAATAAACATTCTAATAACGAATCGATAAAATGGTAAATAATCTTCTAAATTAAATGCGTAACGTATATTTACAAATATTTGATATTTACTTGTACATCATATAAAATAATCTTTGGAATATAATACATAGAAAATGTTAATAATTTATATTAATTTATTTCCATACGTTTAATAATTCACGCATCCTACAAGCCTGGTAGCGAAATTAAATTACAATCTCGTACTAATATTATTTGTTAAAACGTTGATGATACATTAATCGAAAAGATAGATGCGTGTCCGCTCATTACAGTGTACGATGAGCACATAATTGCACACCTATATCTCTCTAACGTACAATTCATGTGTCCATAATTCCGTTCGAAATCATAAATTACACGGCAATTGATTTGCGCACACAATTTTGTGGAATCATCTCGAAATAATGGGTTCGGTCATAAATATCGGTATAGAAATTTCCCGATGGAATTAGCTGTTGGTACGACACATCCTCTAGGGAATTTCTCTCGAGAATCATTGTTCCGAATCAAAACGATGCGGTTTCGGAAGAAGAGGAAAAAAAACTTTTCTCGCGTACGTTTAACCACAGAGACGTGATTAATTAAAAACAACGATTAATTATTCCCATTCAATTTTCCACAATATTATTATTTCTCCTTTCCTTTTGTGCGTTTATTACCGACGTTTTTTATTTTACGATATAAACTGTACGATCTCTTATATATTCGTTCGTTTCGACTAACCTCAAATTCTTCCGTTTTTTCGACGTTTTTCACTCGGCTATTCCATCTCTTCTCCTTCTTTATTCAGTTTCGTTCTCGATTCACGCGCCTCCTCTTTCGTTTGGCACCGATGTATGATGGGGAGATGCATTACCGCGCTCGCATCGTCTCTGAATTCCCATCTGCTTAACGGGAGAATCCGCTTTACGTTCGACAGTTGGACAGAGAAGTGGTATTGCCTACTGATAAATCAGGAAAGAAGGGGAATAGGAAAGGGACAAAGAGAGAAAAAGAGAAAGGAAGAGAAAGAGAGAGAGAATCTGTATGAACTTTTACTTTTTCATCGAATGGTATTAAATTCCTGAGCTTAATGTTCATTTATATCCGAAATCAATTTTTCAATTATACGTATAATCGGCCAATAGTATCGTTCCGATCTTTAATTCATAATTTATCAAAGTCCGTCATTTTCACGTATTGCTCGAAATCCGATTCTTCATCTATTATTATTATTTTTATAGCAATGATAACAACGTGTTTTAACATTTTTTTTTTAAAGGATATTAATAACGAAAAAATTAAATTTTGTGATTCTCGTGTAGCGAAATAAATCAAAAATTAGATCATTGATTTGTAATAATTTGTAATAAAGAGATTAATTATAATTAAAAATACAGGGATATCGATTTGTTATTTTATTTTAGACTAATATTAGTTTGATTTAAATCCTCTTTTGAAGAAAGATTTAATGAAAAAAGTTCATAAACGCGTGAGATAAAGTGGCTTGATAGATCAGTAATGTCACATAAAGAAAGATAGATTGCGCTGGCTGTTCGGGATACACTAGAGTAAGACTTTAACCGTCTCAAATATTTCCGTAATTGCAAATGTTGATACAAAGGAGGTTTCTGTAATAATTTTTGGAAAATAAATGAAGATACGAAATTTAGAGAATTTAAAGTGAAAAAAAGTTTAATGCGAATATTCTGAATAATTATACTGGCAGATAATTATTTCGCTGTGAATCTTGTTAGTATTTGTATCTTGTGTGTATTTGTTGGTACATACGTCATAACCTAGAAACTATACATGAGAGAATTATATGTTATAATATTGTTTTATATATAACTTTCAAAATTATTGCTTTTTGAAACAAATTAATATTATTTCGTGTAATAAAGCTGTATTTTAACAAAATGTACTTTATCGACAGTTACAATATTCGACATTTCAATAATATAATTAAAATATCTAGTAACAATCAAAGCAATTAAAAGAAAAAGACATCTCGAAATCCAGAGGAATGCTTCCTTTTTTTCTTTTCTTTTCAAATTTATATAATAACGATATTCGTTTAATTTGCACGATATAGTGACAAAGAACAATATTCAACCATTCTGTTTATCGTTAATTTCCTTCCAGCAGTTGCAAACAAATATGCGACACGACCGTGAACATCGATCCAAGTTTGGATGAAACTACTAGAAGAGCATCGTGTTTCGTTGGAATTTCAGACATGATGTACATAGTAAATGTGCTAGCTCGAATAACGGAATAACAATACCATAACAATAGAGAACTTACTCTCTCCAGTCAGAATTTCTAGTTAAATAGTGTACAGGTGTGGCTATTATACATGTATATATTTGTATCGTATTTTTAATAATATCGAAATAATATTGTGGAAAAACTTAAATATTTAATTTAATAAGACTATAGCTTTATCTTTTTCTTTTTTTTTTTTTTTAAGTAGAAAATCATTGTTACGAAATTTTTCTAAAGCTAATCACTAATTTCTAGTAATCTCTTTTGCTTTAAGAGAAAGATCATTCGAAATTCTATTTCTTAACTAATTTTATCGCAGTTAATATTAAAAAATACGTCTGCCTGCTCTAATTTTATGCACAAACAATGCAAGACTGCGGTACAAATAGCCCGCAGGCTGCGTAATTTTATACAATTTCAAATAGCCGTGATAAAACTATGTTCCAGAGGGAAAAAAGAATTTTAGGAGGAAGAGGAGGGTACTTTTCAACACTTTTATACGTATATGTATATTTTTTCTCTTTTTCATCACTGCGTGCATTTATATTTCGAAATATAAAATCAACTTTCGATTTTCCTCAAACTCGCTTAATTATCAAATATATTTTTGCAACGATGAATCACATCTAATCTTTCACTAGACTATATTTATAACAACATAATTGATCATATATTAATTTTTGCAATATAAATTTACAAATCAATTCTTATATAGATCACAATGTGCGTGATAGGATTTTAAATATTCGATTTAAAAAAAAAAAAATATTTTAAAAATTGATATTGATAAATATTGCATCTCCCAAGTTTTAGAACACATTTCACGGAACACAGGTTGCAAGAGCACTTATCCGTCGCGAATACGAGCATTGACAGAAATATCGGGCTATGGAAATATAGATACGTGTTTTATCGTACGATGCGGGAAAATCAAGGAGAAGAAGCGATGACGCTCCGAGACAATAGATGGAAACGCAAGATTGTTGAAAACGGTAGGAACAAAGAATAAGACGTTGGAGAAAGAAAAAAAAAAAGGAGAGAAGCAAGTGGAAAAATGAAGGGACGGAACAAAGAATATACGCGGAAGAAAAGAAATCGGGAAATGTCTAAAGACAAGCATGACTTTAGGTAGAGAAAAAAGGAATGAGGTGGAAGTATAAGTTCAATGAAGAGAAAAAGCAAAGGAAAAAAAATCGAGTGTTTCTGAGATTATCCGTGAAAAGAGGAAAGAGAATGAAAAGAATTAAAAATTGGTGTCGCACCGTGTTATGCGTTGCACGATTATGGAAGAAAGTGATAATTGGAAAAAAATATTTTTTCGTATTTTTTAAATAATTTTTACAATTATTTGATCTTATTTCATGCTAAATAATAGTGAAGTGTATTATTGTTAAAGTAAACAATAAAATACTTTAGACATAACGTAGCAAATATAAATAAGAAGAGCAGTAATTGCAATGTAAAATATAAAAAATTAATCAATTTTCTAATATTTGAAATTTTTATCCATATTTTTTTATAAAACATAATAGAATGTTTGTTAGCGAATATAAATAAGAAGAGCAAATATAAATAACTGCATTATAAAAAATCAAAAATTAATTAATTTTTTAATATTTGAAATTTTTATCCATATTTTTTTTATGAAAGATGATAAATTCGATTTTTCGTTTTAGATGATCCATCCATAAACATGTTTCATTTATATCTGGTGTTTATGTGAATGTATAAGTATGTTTTCCTTTAAAATGATTTTTCCATAAAAATATTGTCAAAAAACGTTCAGCATTGCAAAAAAATGACATGTCTTATAAAAATAATATTTCACATTTCACGTGCTACTTTCTCACTTACATTCTGACATAAAATCAAAATTTTGAATAAAATTTTCTATCCGTATAAAAATTTACAATATGTTACGAACGTGTCTGTATTTGGCGTTATCTATCTGATTCGAAATGTCACGATCTATGATCATGTCCTTGTTAATTCGCGCGTCACTTCAATCATATTAATTGATTTTCCGATTGAACAATTGGCCCATCAATACAGTCTTTTGACAATTAATGCAAATAACTATAACAGCATTGCGCATTCCGTGTCGCCAAGTATCAAAAGTGACATCGTTAAATAATAAACGCACTGATTATTATCAAAAATAATCTTCTATATATAAGAGATTAGAGAATTATTCTAAAATCAATAGAAGTCGCAAAGTTGCTTTTGGAAACTGGATGATCGATAATTGTAATGTAAGACAAAGTCAATGTTACACTTGGAAACTTCTCTATTGAGCGGCACTGGCGCACCATTTGAATCCCAGGATCACGTTGTTGCGGCACGAAATATTCGTTGAACGATCTCCCAACCTGACTTGAGTTGTAAATTAATGCAATCGAGTCTCTTTGAAATAAAACTTGTGAGAGAACTGAGGAGAGAGCTTGTAAGAGATATGTGTTCGTTCTTAAAGAGAGATATTTGTTTCACAGAAATGGATGTCAACGAAAACTTCTTTGACGCTTGAACATGGATACTGGAACGTGTTAAATTAAAAGAGAGGAGTTGGACAGAGACCAAGAAATTGGACTGCCTAAGTATCTAACTAGGACGAGTGCAAGCAGTGGAAATATCTAAATTAGCCTTAGAGAAAGAAAGAAGATTCCTTAGAAACCTTATACCTCACCGGTGCGCTGCAAATACACGCGTAAAAAACAGATCGTTAAAAAAGAAAGGACAGACAGACTTAACTGACGAGCGAATGCGCATGATCGAAGGAATGTTTACGAATGTTTTTGTAAGGAGGATCGGCATTGGTCAGTGGCGAGTGAATTTTGCGGCAGATATATTTATGTGGACGTATTGCGTGTGTAATAGGTCGTAGGGATATAGAGTGGGACGTAACTCAGCATCAGGGGTGACCGGCGAAGCCGAAGCCGAAGCCGTAGCCAAAGCCGGAGCCAGCTTCGCTTACCGTTCCTGTATTTCAGTAATCCCGGCCAACACCGACCCACCGGATACCTCTCCACCTCTATAGATATCCCATACAGAACCGCGCCACAGCCGTTCCACTTGCCAGTTACTTTGAGGTTGAACAACCCTACCTACCTCCCTCTTCGGCTTCGCATCGTTCTCCTGTCCGCTCGGATGCGATACCATCTTAATCGTGCTAATTCGCGCCCACCCATCACCGGCTGACATTCGCTGTACCGTGAGCTGTAGTCGGTAAACGGAGCTTCCGAGGCTTATGCTTCTGCCGTTCTGTCACATTTAATAAAGAGAGTTAATAAGGAATCTATCGATTCCTATCTCAACGTCAGAGATCGTTTTGTTTCTTTTTTTTTTTTTTTTAATAAAAAAATTTTTTTAATAAAAAATAAAGCATCGATCATTAGAATTAATCGAGGTGATTTGAATAATCATAAAATTATTCGTTATTGCCTATCTTATTAATTATTTCACTATCTTTTGACGTTTTGATGAAGAATTCATTATACGCGAATATATCATTTTTATTTTTCGTATTCTTCTTGCTTTTTTTTTTTTTAAATGTTATTGTTTCTTGGTTAAGTTTATTGAAAAAAATTAAAAGAACGTTTACGTGTTGATCAGTGTAACAAAAATATCTTGTTTATGATTCAAAATTGCGATTCTGACTCGTCATGGTAAGTTAAATGTTAATAGAATTTTGTAATAAATGAATTTAATTTTTGTTTAATTCATTTGTTACATATTAATGTGACCGATATACGATAGTGTTGGATAATATTTAATATCGATTAACGATCCAATTTTAATTAAATCAACGTATAATCGTAATTGACGATTAAAACAGATATTTAAACGCTAATAGAATTTAATTACGATATATGTAAAAATTCTTCACGTAAAATTTGAGAACGTAACATTTTTCTCTTTGTCTTCAAATCTAATATTAATCGATCCTTAAATCGTATTTACTTGGTATTCACGTAAAATATTAATTAAGAATTTCGATTTGACGAATTGAAACGATATTTTTAATTAGCAATTAATAAATATTAGAAATTAAATATCGATAAATATTTCTTTTAATATTTTAATCTTCGTATCGTGTTAATATAATTGACGTAAAATTTACATAAAATTTCAAATTATATTTATATCGTAATCAAATAAATTGAAGTAGAGAAAAAATGAAATATTCTTGATCATATTATTACATCGAACTTAAAACATCGAAACATGCCAATATGATGAACGAAAAAGATTAAAGAAAGTCTAAAGTTACTCTTCTTCTATTCATAGCTGGTAGTATCGATGTCAACGGTGTTTCAAACTTCTCACTCAATTAACTCGATCTTGTTTAACTTTTAATATCCCGAAAGGAAAGAAATCGGATCGCTTTAAAAGAAATATTTCAGCGAGTTCGCCATTCCATTACGGCATACAATCGGGTCAGTGTCTCGCGGCGTTTGCAAGAGGCTGCTACTTCCAGAAGTCCATTTACAAGTCTGACCCCGAAGCGTCGAAGTAGGAAGGCAGGAAAAACGAGAGAAGGAAACGAATCCACTTTCCACCCGATGAATCATCTCGAGGAAAAGATTACAGCTTGGGTGTGGGATGATTTCCCGGGCAGAAGGAAGGGCCACTTGTTATGCGGGTGGCACGGCCGGTATGACATTCCTCGCATAATTATTACACTACCGATTTTAGAAGGAACTTTCTTATCTATCCCTGACCGGAATATCGGATTACGAGCACGACACGCTTCATAGATCTTTCCATTTCCAAATTGTTACGTCTGAAAAGTGAAGCGAAACTTGAAATATATAAATTAGAAGATTGGTAATATCGGTAAAAAGAAAAAGTATCGCGAATTAGTGTTAGGATGGTTTCGTCGAGAGATGGCGCCTCTCGTCGGTATTTTTAGTCCTGGAAAATAAGAGAAATAACGATGAGACGGTCCAAACACCGGTTTGTTTGTTTTTCGGCTGGGAGAAATGAAAATTAATGTTCGAATAATTGGAATAAGACGATAGATGAAAGTGGGTAAGAGAAATATCTGTCGGATACACGAAATGGTAACTAGTCGAGACAGGACTGATGCTTCGAACCGTGAACGAGCGGGATATAGGTTCCGTCTCCATCCGTCTATAAGCGAATGTATCGAGCACGGTCGGATGAATACGGGTCGTTTGATAAATTTTATGGAACTAAAGAAAAACACAAATACTTTTGCTCAACTACTCCATAGGTGCATTTACCGGGTCCCTATCGTTCGACGTCGATACTTGTTTCTGACAGGTAGCCCGCAGTTATTCAGTCAGCCGATACAAGAACAGGTTATTCGAACGTGCACATTCCCTCTACTCCCTCCCCTCCCTCTCGATATACCACTAATGTGTACAACGCAAGCTTATGTAACTTTGATATAGTTAAAAGGGAATGAAGTTGCAACCGGATCTACGTACGTACACGCTTCGTATTTCCTTGATCCGTTCTTGATAATATTTCAGAAGGAATAGATTAATGTTTTTCGTCGCAAATCTAGAAATGTTTCTCGTTATCGCATTTATCTTTTTGTCTTAGATTATTCCATATTCTATGCCAATAATTCTCCATCTTTCCATATACGCGTATCGAAAATAAAATTCAGCTTTATTCGTATTTACGTTCAGAAATTTTTAACGATTTTTATACGATGTTTCGTATAAGGTATATTTATTTATCACCCAATTAAATCGAACATATATCATTTTTTTGTCGAATAAAAATAAATTTTGAACATGCATATACTATTTCCGAGAATATTTAATCATAAATATAATTTCTATGTTTTTAATAATTAATTTTATTATTTCAGATTTTACAAGAATAATTAATTCTTATAGATCCAAAAAAATAGATTCTATATTTTGTCGAAGACAAAGAAAGCACGAGTTGATTATAATAAAAAAATAAATTGATTGCCAAAATTAATAGATATCGAAAATATTCATTTAAACGTGACAAATGTTACGTGTGCGATTTATCGTCGAGGGGAATCGAATGGCGGAACAAATAGGTTGCCGGAAGTTGGAAAGTTCTGGAAAGCGGTTCGATCACCTTCAATTGTTGGAGAGAAAGGGAGATAGAGGATACCAAAAGCAGACGCATTCCAAGAACGGAAGAACTGTATAATGTTTCTTTGCTCCATTTAGAGGAATTCCTGGGTTGTTGGAGGGACCGATGGTATTTGACTCGCAAAACATCTCTTTGTTCTTCGAGGATACCCTTCCCTGACTGATACGAGACGCGCGAAAAGGCACACGATAGAGTGCCGCTTTTGTATTCGCGGTGCACTTCCGTAACGCGTTTCCTCTATCAACACGGTCTACCATATGACCTCGATCGAACGGACCTCTGACGAGAATACTTCGCAAAAAGCGACGTATTTCATCCTTTGCCAGCATTATTAAACCATTAGGATTCAACATTGAATAATTGAGCGGTGCAATTGTTAACCATGTTTCAATTATGTTATTATAAATAAGTGAGTATATTGAATGGGAGAATAAATTATATTAAATCATATTACGATATTATATTAAATAATATAAATTTGAAAGGATTATTTTTTTATTTAGATTGTGCGCAAGTTTTTATACTTTATTTCTTGCACTGAGAGGAAACACTGGATTCTTTGTTTGTTTTAATTCAAAAAAAAAAAAAAAAAGAATAATGAATTTAATACTCAAGTTTCTTTATTTATCTTGAATCAAGAATGAATGTGTATTAAATAATGAAGTGGAAAAATAATATAAAAATTTATTTTTTGAAATTATGATATATATGGAATATATCTGTCAGTTAATTTAAGAAATTAAATAAATGACAATAATTTTTTTGAAAAAAACTTTGTAACATGAATGTAAATGTTTAAAAAATTGTGCGTCGCGTTAGAGTGACACCTTGTGTTAATACAGTCATATATTGCGATTAACTGATGGTACGGATCATACAAGGGAAAAAATATACTCTACATAAAGTATAAAATGAAAGAAGAGAAGACAAAAGACCGATGAAGAAAAATCTCGTGGATCGTATTTCCATCGAAACATTTTTATTTCATCAAATACATATTTTCCAAAATATTATATCCTTGGCCATATCCAATAAATCCAAATTAACACGCTGTAAAATATGATACGAATAATGTAATAATTATGACGAGATAATGTATAGAATGTGATATATTTCAATATTTTTTCATCTTTTTTTTTAAATTCTTTTTTTATACAAGATAAAGAAAATTTAAGGAATCAACACATAAGAATTTTATCATCATGGAATAACTTCAATATTCACGAAGAACATTCTATTAAAAAAAATAAGAAAATCGCAATTCATTGATCGAACGATTACATATACGATAAAAGATAAAATAAATTATAAAGAGAAATGATCGTTTGCAGAAGATACTCTCCAACTTTATAAAACGATTGATGGTAATTATTTTTCGTAGATACCGAGACGTAGATAGCGAGCTTTAATGCGAAAGACGAAGAAACTTGGTCGTCATTGTTCATCGTGGTGTAAAGCCGCGTGCCACAACACGAGGACGAAACTTAATTCTTGTCATCGTTCGGGAGCGACATTTCTGTTGGTGACATCCTAAGGGTAGTGTCGAGCAACGTTGTTCAGGCATTCTTTAACAGGTTTTGAATCTTTCTCGGAAACTTTTCAGTTAGCTCTGTCGGAAAAGGACTCTCCCGAAGTTCGTCAAGCTGGAACGAGGGCATTACCGGTAATAATTTGAGTTAGTAGCAGTGAAATCTTGTTACTTTGCTTTTCCACCACTGTGAATCCTGAGAAGAAACTACGATACGGTATGTTCCAGCTCGCCTCCAACTTTTCTACGTTCAACTTTGAATATAATTAAAAAAAAAAAAAGAAAAAAAAAAAAGAAAGAAAAAAAACGCAAAACTGTTCCTTGGGAAAGAAATTGTTATTCGAGATTAGCTTCGTTTAAAGTCGAGCGTTTATCTCTCTATGTATAAATTTTAACGGTTTAACGGTTAAGGAAATTCTGTTTCGAGAATAGCGATGAAACAAACGCGTGAACTACTGAAATATAAACGTTCTCTGTCCTTACAATCCTCTTACGAAAATAAAGATTTTAATAGAAATGTATAGATCGTCTTACATGTGTACAGACCGTGTAAATTTAATTCCCCGTGAGCAAACGTATTTCTCGGTATTTTTCGCGACCAACATGAATCTTTCCATGTTTATTCTTTTTTTATTCTCGAAAAAAAAGTCCACGAAAATGTATCTACTAATGTAACCGTCTCGGTAAGATTTATCGACAAGGATAAAAATTCTTTTAAATTGAAACCTGAATCTTCGAGTTTCGAGCATAACCTTTATTCATAATCGAGAGATACTCAACCTTTATATTTTAAACTTTCCGAAGTCGGATTCTCTATATACCCGTATTTAACGCGCAATGAACGTGTATAAATTGTATAAATCAAGCTTAAAACGATTAAACGATAAAATATATATGTATCTTCGGCGCGGTAACACGATCGGAGGAACGATTACAGTTTTCTCCGGCATGCTCGCGGCATCGGTGCCTTCTTATCGCCATTGCGTTTAATGCATAAAGCGTAAAGTTGGTATCTCATGCATACATTCATAGATGGCGGTGGAGAGACGTAGCCGAAAGTCATAACTTACCGCGCGCACCATCCTTCGTCTCCTTCCCCCCCCCC
>NW_006264001.1:31957-39360 GCF_000469605.1 Apis dorsata
GTGACTGAGGCACGTATGACGGGCAACCGTGGCTTTTGATACGCCGTTGAAGCGAGCACGAATCGCTCAAAATTCCATTTCCCCGAGAGAATTCATTCGCTCCCTTGGCTTCATTGAAAAATAGCCCACTTACCACGCTTCGCGGCCTCTTGTTACCATAAATCAATCGCGTCTTTCCGTTCTCTCTCTCTCTCTCTCTTTCTCTTTCTCTCTCTCCACCTTCCATTTCCACTTTACGATTTTTCTTTCTTCCTTTTTCTTTTCTTCTTCTTGCTCTTTTATCCGCTTTTATGCGGCCAACTACTATTTCGATCCGGTTTCGTATAGGGAGTTATCAACGTTGCTTTCGAGTATCTCGAGATGTAACACACGTATTATAGAATTAGTTATAGGAAAGTTGATGAAAAAGTGATTTTTTTCAATTTTAAGTAAAGAGGATAGAGATAAGAAGTCTATAATCTGAAACTCAATCATATGAATCGAAGAGCTTGAATAAAAATTTTTACTACTTTTACGAGTCGTAAAACTTCGTCGAGTCTAAAAAAAAAATTCATTTTCCAAAATCGAAAGCGGCTAAAAAACCGATCAAATTTATCATTTTTATTTATTATTATTATTATTATATATTATATAATAATATATAATAATATATTATTATTCTTCCGGTTCGAATTACGAAAGGGAAAAAAAACTGTCAAAATGACCATCGATCCTCTTTTCCAACACTTCTTTCCACAAAAAAATGAATTAAGGATATAATGGACTGATTCGAATTAATCATTGAAAATTAGGGGTACAATAGACTGATTAAGATTTGGCATTGAATAATGGGTCAGCCCTCGAGAGCATTCAAAAGTAACATCGGTCGACGATCCATTACTCTGGTTGTTCGATTATTCGCTTTATTCCTTAAAGAGATTCGATCGGATTGCTTATACACGAAGCTGCAACTTTCTGAACATTTTTTCCTCCGGTTAATCCGTCGCACGATCCGTCAATTAAATTTAAAATTCTTTCATCTAAAAAATAGTGTATTCCCCGTTTCTGATTTCAGATTGTCGAGTAACGTGCCAAACTGTCGTCGCAAAAGTGATTGATTCTCATGGCAGCACGGAAACTTGCAGCCCTCTTCACCGCAGTTCTGCATCTTTGCTTATGTGAGTGAGTTTTATCCTTTCGTTTAAAATAATCTACCATTATTTTTTTTTCTTTTACCAATGCCCTTGCATTGTTGTCATCCTTTTGCCCTATTTTGTACATATTTTCTATGCAGATTATCATACAATTTTTTAAATGTTCGAAGCATTATCGAAATTCATAAATTTTGAAGATCGACGATTCCTCTCAAGATGTATTAATTAATTGAGAAATAGAAGTAAATGAAAATATATAATCAAATAGGTAAAGTATTTTTTTTTTTTGCTGCCTGAGTATAGAAGACTTAGAATTTGATGATAACTAAATAAAAAATTTCAAGAACGAGAAATATTCACTTAATTGAAAATAAGAAATTTTTTCCCCCTCGAGGATATATTATCATTGGGTTAAACTATAAAGTGAAACGATCCACCTCATCATCGTTCTATTTATATAAAAATCATGGAATGGAAGTAGGTAATTTTATGAAAAAAACTGGGAGGAGAGGGGGAGAAGGGGGAGAGGAGAGAAATCTTTTAGACGAGGATATACCACGTTGCGGTAGAATGGCGTCGCAACAACCTTACAAGGGCAATACATCGTCGTAGTCGCACGTGGGGGAGTTTGTAAAATCCACTTAAATCCGGCGTGATTTAGTTGGGCACGCGGCCTCTGAGCTGAATAGCGACGTAGCCTTTTCCAGTAAGTAACAGAACCTCGGGCTTTTTAGACTGATAGGAACGGTTAAAAAGCCATTCACCGCACCGAACCACCGCTACTTACTTATACCACCACCACACTGATAAATATATATCCCGCGACACCTATGTTCGACTATGACCCTCGTTGTCCTCGTAAACTTATTTTTCTATATCGCGAGAAACTGCATTTTAAGGATTTATCCGGTAAGCTTTTAACGGAATGTAATTACGCGAGACACTCTCGTGGCGCCCTCCTTTGTTCAAAATGGAGGAGCTGCGTTCAAGATTGCAAGATCGACGAGAGATAATTTTTATCGAAATGCGAACGTCTTGGTCAAACATTTTATATTATCTTGAAAGTTATTACACTAGCAGGAAAAGTTTATACGAGTCTGTGGTAAAATAAGCGATTGCTTGATATTACAATTTTTTTTACTAAAATTCATCGGGTACATTGTAAAATATTATGAGAGACGGTTATCAGCGTAATTACGTTAAAAAGTTTAAATGAATTTTTTTTCAGGTCAAATAACTCCAGAACCATTGCCAGAATTTTTAGCTCCTTTGGAGAATCACACGGTGATCCAGGGCCGTGACATCTTCTTCACTTGTGTCGTGAATAATCTGCATTCGTACAAGGTAGTTTGCGCTTGCTTCTTCGGGGAAAGAGAAAAAAGATCAAACGTGATCTTGTTAATAAAGAGCTTTCGATATCATATATGACACGAAAAAAGTTTTGCATTAACATCGAACATAATCGAAAATACAAATGCGTCACATTGTATATAAAAAAGAAATTTATCGTAAATTATTATTATGCATTAAAAAAGAAGAATAAAAATTTTTTACCACAGTTTGTTGTATATCTTTCTTAGGTGGCTTGGATGAAGTCAGATTCTCGAGCAATTTTGGCAATACATACACATTTAATAGCACATAATCCAAGACTCTCGGTTACGCATAATGGACATAACACGTGGAAATTGCACGTATCGAATGTTCAAAAGAATGATTCCGGTGCTTATATGTGCCAAATCAACACAGAACCTATGCGAAGTCAGGTGAGTGAAATTTAAAAAAATTGTATACATGTATGATATTAAAAACTTTATATTTGCCATTTTTGTATCGTGGCCCTCTTGTAAGATTATCATTTGATTAACTTTTCTTCTCATATTTTTTAAAGAAGGAAATAAAAGGAATTTCTATATTTTATCGTTGTGGAATAATTAATGAAAATGACAACAACGATTCCTTTGAGAATTGTGACAGAGAAATTTATTATAATAGTAATAATAATTTTAACTTGAAAATTTGAATTATTCTATTTCTAGAACGGATACGTGGAAGTGGTGATACCACCGGATATAATAGACGATAAATCTGCCGAAGGCATGGTAACTCACGAAGGTGGTGAAATAAAGTTAAAATGCGTTGCAACCGGTTCACCGGAACCTACCGTCACATGGAAACGAGAAGATGGACGGAATATCATTCTTCGAGAAGATGGACAAAAGCAATGTAAGATGTTTCGGTTAATTTTTAATAATAATGTTATAAACAGATACGATATAAATTATTAACGAAATATTTACAAATAGCAGTAAAAGTAAAAGTTCATGATATTAATGCGACTATCACTATATTATTTTACGTATATAAGTAAATATATTTCATTTTTAAATGACAATTTTAATTTTATCTTTCAGTGTTAAAAACTTACGTAGGTGAAACTTTAGAATTAACTGGAGTTCTTCGACAAGAAATGGGCACGTATCTTTGCATAGCAAGCAACAATGTACCTCCAACAGTCAGCAAACGTTACTCTGTACAAGTTCATTGTACGTATTTATCATAGAATTATTGAATGAATTTTAATTAAAAAATCACGAGTAAGAGCAATAAATAAGGAACAAAATTTTTAGCAATTTACAAATATATTATTATTATTATTATATTATTAATTATTTATTTAACGTTATTATATTTATACAATTAATATAAATGTTCATTATAGATCAGAAAAATAGTAGACCTACAATCTAGAGAGTGATATAAGTCTATTATAGTATTAAACAAGTAATAGACTTACAATCTAATAGTATAGTAGGCCTACAATCTAGGGAGTAATATAAGTCTGTTATAGTATTAAACAAGTAGTATAAGTCCATTATTGTTAGAGTCAAGTAGTACAGAACTATTATGATCAGGGTAGTAGTATAGATACGTTATGATCAGACGTCGTCGAATATTAGGTATCTTATTCTTTTTATAACACAATACAATATAGGATTGTTTTTATTACAGTTTCACCTGTTATAAAAGTAACAAATCAATTAGTAGCAGCTCCAGTCAATAGCGATGTTGTTCTTCAATGCCACGTTGAAGCTTCCCCACAAGCATTGAATACTTGGCATCAAAATACAGGTAAATAAATGTTCATTGATGTCTTTGCAACTTTTGTTTATAATTTTTTGTTATAAATATTCGAATTTATTAATCGAGTTTTAAATTTTTAACTAATTAGGTATTACTAAATCAATATATAATAAGTGAATCAATTTTATTTTAAATATATGTGATATAAGAGTGTATAAATTTAAGTTAATATTCGATGCTCACTTACTATTTTGATGCACTGATAATAAGAAGGTAAGAGCGGTTACGAAATGCCGAATAGAATTTGTATTGAGCTCGCGAATTCTATAGGGTTAACTATTGATCCGAAAGGGAACTTTAACCCGATTTCATTAGACAGCAACTGATTCTTAAGGAACATGAGGCGAAGTAACACTGCTATTTTGTCCAATCGGGCGTCTAAAATAGATTATGTATATGTATATAACAATATGAACAAGCAAAAATGAACGAGAGACGCATTGAAAATTGCAAGAAATATGTTTAATTATTTTAGTAGAACTATTATTATGAAAAATATTGTAATATTCTTATTTTTGAAAACAGGTGAAAAACTACTGCCCAGTGAAAAATATACAATGTCAGAATATGCATTGAACGAGTATTCTTGGCAAATGAACCTTACCGTTAACTCTTTAGAGAAAAAAGATTTTGGAGAGTATGTTTGCTCATCCGTAAATGCTCTTGGAAAAGCTGATGGCATTGTTCGTTTACAAGGTAAGTATTTAAGAATTCCAGTGATGTTTTATTGCGTTTTCTTGCATTTATTTATTAATAGCACAAATATTTCTTCGTATACATTCCTATTTAATATTTGATTTGATTTGATCAAATTTAAATTAAAATTCCAATAATATTAACTTCATGATCGCTTATTAATAAAATTATAAGTTTAAATGGAAATAAATTAAGTATAAAATGAAATTTAAAAATTTCTAAAAATTTGATACTATTTCAAATGATATGAATTAATTATAAATTTAATTATAAAAGAACACAATATAATATATAATTAACAATAACTTTTCGGTGTAAGATATCATTATAACATGGGTAATTAATTTTTCTTTAGAATTACATCTTGTTGCAAAAACAACTCCTGGCCCTTTCATAAAAATGACCGATCTGAAACCTCGAAAGAAACTTATATCGAAAGGGAAAAAAAAGAGTAGTAATAACAACGGCAGGAAGATACATATAGGTTTCGAAGATTTTGATTCTCATGGACACGATGAAGATCTTAGTACTACGCAAATTATGGCTGGTAGTACACTTCAAGAAGGCCATAGAACAGAAAGGCCATTGGTATCGCCATCGCTACCTCCACCATGGTTAAATATTAACACTGCCAATTCGAGGCATTGTTTGGAACAGATTACGCTATTTTTATTAATCTTAAGTATGATATTTATATTTTAAAATATACGTTATTGAGAGAAAAAAAAATATAACAACGAAATAAATATTGACAAAGAATTAAAACGATTCGGGAATAAGATAGGAAATAATAATTATATTTGATTAATTTCTATATATAACTAGAAGAATTTTTTTATATTAAAATAAGAAATGTGTCGTTACTTTTTACGACTGTGATAAAGAGGAACAATTTAATAATTTATTTATATATATTTATTTACGATTACTAAATTTAGTTTATACAATTTAAGAATCTCTTATAGTTATCGTTATAATTTTATTATTTTGATTAAATCCTTAATAATTCTTTTCTCAAATCATTATATTAAGATATAATATAATAATACAAAGAGCAAGGTTTAACATATCTCAATAAGTTAAACTTGTAAGCTTTAAAATGTTCCCGATCGTTTAAGAAAAGTCATTGATTAAATGATAGTAATTAATTGCTTTATAAAAGTGATTAGTCACCAACGTTTACAATAAAATTAAAGTTTAGAAAGGACAGTCAATGAAGATTTAATTCTTACGGAGACAAAAAAAAATATAGGTCTTCCCTTCATTCGACGAAACAAAGATGAATATATATATATATACATATATATACATATTTATATATATATTTAGATTTAATGAGATATGCGATGCGACCAACATAAGAAGGTTTCTCTTAACGATGTAAATATTTACATAAATAGTCTATGAATTTAAATTGACACACTAAGTATTAGATTCCAATTATGACGAAAAACATTACATAAATTTTAGATAAATTGTAATTTAAGAAAGTCTTCATATCAAAGTAAATTTTGTCGATTTATTATAGATTCTAAATATTTAAAATATATATAAAATAATCAAATAGATATATATAATTATACTTATGTTCAAAAAAATCTTTAAGTCTTTTTTTTTATCTTTTTTTTATAAAAAATCAACTCTTCTGTGATGATATATAATTTTATTCCATATATATGATAAACTTATATTTTATATCTTATTAATATTTTATTTATATTACTTTATTACGTATACATTTTATTCTGTATATCATATATGGGAGCTAAACGTAAAAATTGCAATTAAAATCTCGACTCTATATGAAGACTTTTTAAAAATATTCTTACTACGTAATAAATTTTTATATTTTCATTAAATAAAAACGTGAAACATATATAGTCTATTATAATCATTTATGATGATTTATATAACGTATAAATTTCATTACGATAAAATGCAATATAGAATAATGTTATTTTTGGAGTATTTTGTTAAATAAAAAATTATAATGGTTTCGCGACGCGACTAGTACATATCTCAAATTTTATGTCTAATCAAAGAGATGCAAAAATAGTTGTTAGAAAATTATATCATAATTTTTAATTTCAATATATATCTTCTATTTAAAAAAATTTTTTTAATCAAAGTTAAAAATCAAATCAATTTAATATTTGCAAGAATGATTTTTTTTATGATTTTCAAACGATAAACATTAACATTATAAATCAATATTCATATCTTTACATTTTAACGTATTTAATTAAATCTCTAATTGATATTATTTTTGCATCTCTTATGCTTTTATCTACATTTCAATTTATATAAATCTTGTGCTTTATATAAATATTGTTACTGAAATGCAAATACAAATTTAATATATCTTAGTAAGTAATAATAATAATAATAATAATAATAATAATAATAATAATAATAATAATAATAATAATA
>NW_006264001.1:39508-44082 GCF_000469605.1 Apis dorsata
CATTAAGTTAGATGTTACTGTATTTTGTACAGTGATAGATAGTCAAAATAATTGGTATTAAAATTTTATTTGTGTATATAATTTGATCTCATCAATAATATTTTTTATATATTTTCATCAGTAATATTAATTAAGATAAATGTTTCTAAATTTTTAGAAATATTATAAATGTGCACTATGCAACTAATTTTGTAAAAAAATTATATAAAATTATTTTTAAAACATAATTAAAACAAATTTATTAAAAATTATTTTTATATATTAAAAAGAATATGTTTAATTTATAATATGAAAATAGTAAATTTAAATATAAAATATATTTTTTAACAAAAAAATAATTCTAAAATAATTAAAGATCTTAAATTATTTCTTTCTTTCTTTTTCTTTTCTTTTAACAAAAAATCAAAAATATTAATATTAAATTTTTTTAATATCTTACTTTATTGTTGTAATTTCATAAACCATAATAAATTATTTGAATGACATATATATATATAATAAAAATCAATATAAAGGAATTTGTAACTTAGTTGCATAATGTACAATATATGAATTCTGAATTGTGTATTAAAATATCTCTTCTGATCAAAATATATATCACAAATCTGCATCTTCCATATATTTTGTATAGTATTTTCTTACAAAATATTCTTCACTTAATAGCAAAACAAATAATTCTTTCTATTGGAATTATAATAATATATCTATTACAGTATGTTTTTAAATTTTTATATTTTGATTACAATATATATATCATCTTTATATATATTTCATATTCGTAAATATATGATTTAAAGTTAATATTACAATATATCTATTCCAAAATATTAATAGTATATTTAAAAAAAAATTTTTTGTTATTATATTAAATTGTAATATATTAAGTTTGCAATTATTAAATAGTATAATTATAATTATTTATATATATTATATTTATTATTTTATATTTATTATTTATTTATTATTTATTTATTATATATTTACATATATAATTATTTCTATTTTTAAAATAATTTTAAAATTATTGTGATTTATTTATTCAGTTGTTTATTCTATGAAATAAAATGAGATATTAAAATATATTATAATCATAAGAAAGAATTAAGTATTATATTTCAAGCTAACTTTTATACGTTGTACATAATTAATTATAAATTCATTTTAATCATTCAATAAAAGAATCCTTTAGTTAAAAAGGTTACAATATACTAATATATGAAATAAAATACACGACAATAAATATGGTATAATGAAACTGAACCTTAAGAACCTTCTGAGAACATAATATATATTCATAAATAATAACTTATTATACTTTAAAAAATACCATATATAAATATTATTGTAATCTTTAATTTTTTAGTACCAACTTTGTTTTTAAATCAAGTAAAACATGATATTAATATAAATAATATAATTTATAATATAGTTTATAAGTTTAAAAAAATTATGACAAAATAAAAAAATTTAATAATTTATTTAATCTATTTAATAATAATTTATAAATAATTTATATCAATAATGTAAATCAAATATTCATTATCCTCATTTATATAAAAACTAAATTCTCTGAGGGTTTTAAAGGATAAGATAAATTATTTAATATATTTCCTATATAAATATGTATATGAACAGTAAGGAAATATGCAGTAATGAATGAACAGTAATAAAATATCCTTTTATTATAATGTTATTATATAAATATAATGAATTTATTGGCGATAAATATAATATACATGTACACGGTAATATATAAATCATATAGGACCATGTTTTGTGTATGTATATATAGCTATAAAAACACATATAACAATATGTAACATGACATGTAAATAAGATAGAAACAAATATGACATTGTTGATGAAACTTTAAACTAGAAAAAAAATTATTAGCATATAAATATAATATATAATATAATAATATTAAACGAGACCTCGTTTTATATAAAATATCAAAGGTCTCAGAATGTAATATATTAAAATAAAAAGAATGTTTAGTCAGTTGTTAGATATGTATTCTATACATAACATATACAGGAATCTCTCGTTACGTCATTTAAAAAGAGTGCCACCAAATAATACCGTGTCGGTATTAGTATATATAATTTGGCTATCATTCTTTAAGAGACCGATGTCGAGACAATTGTTGTATTTATATATGTGAAACAAAAAAATTTAATATATAATATATAATATATAAATCGACAGATTATCTTTAGATAATATAGTAAGAGAAACACCCTGTAAAGTTACAAAGTTAAGTTGATGTGCTCATTCATTGCATTTCTCACAACGAAAATTTAAAATTACCTTTAATAATTAAGTTTTAAAATCTGGTTGACCTTGTTTTGTTACACTGATTTTTTTTATAAAATTAATAATTTAATCTAATTTTTAAAATTTAAGTTTTTGACACTTTTAATTATTTTTGGTCAATTAAATTCGTTGTATGAATTATAATAATCAATATCAATATTTTAAATTAAAAAGATACAAAATCAGTATTGTAAATTAAAAAGAAGCTAAGTATGCAGAAAATCTTTTTTTTTTTAAATTCATTTATATGTATTTTGACAAAAATGACCATTTATAATTATTGACTGAAAATTATTTAATCATTTTGTAAATCTCATCATGTAAATCTATAATAAATTAGCATAAATATTTTTTTTATATATAAATACATATTTTATATCTTTGTATTATGTATCAATTCATAAAAAGAAACAAACTATTGTGCTTAAATATTTCATTTTAATTCTAATTTATACCAATTATAGATATTAATACTTTGTTAGACATACTAGTATAATAATTTTACAAATATTTAAATATAAATTATATGTTTTATTAAAAATTATAAGATGAGCTTTAATAATTTTAAATATTCCATAAAAATGCAATTAAATGTAAAAATCATATTTAATCTGTAAACATATATAATTGAAAATAATTATTGTATGCTATGACTTTTTCCATGTAACAGGAGGCAGATATAAATACAAGACAAACAGATTATAATTTTACTATATTATTACTAAATTCATAATTGAATACAATTTGTAAAGAGACTTTGTTGTCTCTCTTTCATTCTCTTTTTGTATATCTTATAATTTTAGTTTATTAGTTGGGTAATTTTCTATTGTATATAAAATGTAATCAACAGTCTGAAATTATGAAATTATACGCAGCAATAATAGTAATATAACTAGTAACTTGTGTCATTAATCAATAAATGATTATTTATCTTTTATAAATTAAAAATATAAAAATAACTTGCCTTTATCAAAAATGTAACAATAAAGATAACAATAATTAACATACAATTTAACGATATGAGACTCAACAGGACAAATTGCGATAAAGAACGAGCATCGTGTACAATGTACACTGTACGATAATATTAAATTCAGACAATAAAATGTTATTATCGATGTTATTTTATGAGTTATGAATTTTGAAACCTTTTTTTGAACCTTTTTTCCTAAATTTCTATTTTCTTATCTAAAGTAGTTTCATTATTTTGTACTTGATTTATTTATTTTTCAATTATAAATAAATATTTTCAAATATTAATCATATTTTATTTAATATTATATAAAAAATAAATACTTTATTTTGAACTTATTAAATGAGTTCGTTTAATAGTTTTTATACGTTCTAAATTATTTTGTTTTTCTATTTCAAGAATATGTTTTAATTTATCAATATGATTCGAATAATCAATTTCATTTATAATAGAATTTAAATCTAATTTATCAATATTTGGTATTACTTTATGAGCATTATTCAACATATGCTTAAATATTCCAACTTGTTTCGGTGTTAATATAGATATTGCAGTACCAGATTTACCTGCACGTCCTGTTCTTCCTGCTCTGTGAATATAACCATTTATATGTTTAGGAAGATCATATGATATGACCAATTGTACATCTGGAATATCTACTCCTCTTGCTAATGCATCTGAACATATAAGTCTAAAAATATAATATAAATATAAGAGAATTTTACAAAAATATTAAAATTCAATTTTTAATATAATAGTTAATAAAACATACATTTGAATTTTTCCATTTATAAATTTATTAAGTATTTTTTCGCGTTCTTTTGACACAAGTTGGGCAGAAAGTTCTCCAACTACTATATTTTTTTCAGATAAAAGTGACTGAAGTAGGATTGTTAATCTATGAGTAGTTTCTCCAGAGTTTGTAAATATTAATGTTTTAGGTGTTATATCATTGTTGATTATTATATGATATAAAGCTGCTGGTTTATACTCTGTTATACATTCTATTGCTTGTTCTCTTAATTCTTTAGGACTTGTATAACGACCTATAAAATCACCTATTTCTTTATCTAAATTTACATCATCATCTTTGTCTGTCACCAAAACAGATGTAAATAATATTGGTTGAAAAAGTCCAAGACGATTTAATTTTTCAGGATCTTGTGATAATGTTGCACTGAATAATAATTTTTGTGCTGGAACTTCGCTGTTTAGAAATTAAAAAATCATTAATTTAATATCAAATAATACATATATATATATATATATATATATATATATATAT
>NW_006264001.1:44471-46270 GCF_000469605.1 Apis dorsata
AAAAAAAATTACTTAAAAATTGTAATCACAAACTAACCAAGAACGTAAATTAAAAAGTGTTAATCGCGGTCTTCGATAATGAGGATCGGGAAGATATTCTAACCAATCTGCAGCTTTATCCGCTTCATCAATAACAAGAAATTGAAGATCATTCAAGGAAAATCCTGGTGTTTTTAATATATGATCTATTAACCGTCCAGGTGTAGCAATTATTATATCTACAGTAAATATATATTCCCCTCTGGCACCTAAATTAGAAATTATAAAAAATTTATAATTAATTCATTTTTTACAATAGAAATAGTATTGTATGATTTATAGTAATGATTTTAATATATAAGTACTTTCAACATACTTTCTTTCAGAATATTTTTTTGTTCTTCATGAAATATTGATGCACCAGAAAGTAAACCAACTTTTAGATTTGTATGTGATGTATATGTAACAAAAACTTTATAAACTTGTGTAGCTAATTCTTGAACTGGTACAACAACTAAGCAACGTATTTTTGGAACTAATCGAGATTGTAATATTTGAATAATTGGAAGAACATATGCCAAAGTCTTACCTAAAAATTAAAAATATATCATAATCCTTAAATGTATAATTTTGTTAATTAAAACTTAAATCAATAAAATTATATTATTATTTAATTATGTCTATAAATAATATATATTCATACCACTGCCTGTAGGAGCAGATACACATGTATCCCTTAACCACCATTTCTGTTGTCTATCTTCATTACATTTTAATAGCCAAGATATCATACTAGCTTGAACTGGAAATAATTTATTGATACCATTAGTTTTCAAAACTTCAATAAGTTTGAGATCTAAAATTGAATTCAATTCTTCTAAACTTGGACCACTATCTAAATCAACAGATATGATTCTTGGGTTAGTTAACCATTCTGGTAATATCCTCTTAACTTTATAGCTTTTATGTCTACTTTTTTCACCCAAAACTATAAAATTTGTTTGTTGTTCTTTTTGTATTTCATTTATTGAATTATTAGATATTTTACTACTATCTTCATTATATGTATTTTCAGCATACAGTGTCTTATCATTTTTTTCATAATTTTCTTCGTTATGAACATTTTTTCTCTTTTTTTTCTTTTTTTTATGATCTTGATCTGAATTTTTTCTTTTTTGTTCATCATCATTTATTATAGAATTTTCATTCAATTTAATATTTTCTACGTAAGCTTCATTAAAATTTTTCGTTTTTTTCTTTTTCTTTTTATGATTCAATTCCTGCAGATTTTGAGAATTATTCTTTTTTATTTCATTATTATTTTTAGCAGCTCTTTCTTGTTTACGTTCTTCTATTCTTTTCAATAATTCAGTTAATTGATTCTTTTCATTCTTCGTTTCCTTTTTTTCGCCCTCATATCTATTAAAAAATAAATTAATAATATTTATTTAATAACCACATACATATACAAATAATAATAATACTTTGTTTATTTAGAAAGTATTTATATAAAATTATAAAAATAATATGTTAAAATATAATGTAGTTGATTATTGATTTATAATGTAATTAATTTATTATATTTTATTATTTAATATTTAAAATTAATAATATTATATTTTGTTACTTTTATTCTATTTATTAATTTACCTATTTATTATAAATAAACTCATTTAGTTTATAATCACTCACGTGTTACAAACGTTTTATAGGTTATATTATATAGATAATGAGATACTGAGATTAAGGATAATTTATCTGAAAAAAAAAAATTTAAATCTAAATTTTATTAAAATTTGTTATGTATAATATATTTAACG
>NW_006264001.1:46488-51060 GCF_000469605.1 Apis dorsata
AATTTTATTATGAAACATACCTATACATTTATAAAAATAAATTATATATTTATTAACAATAAAAAATAACAAACTTGAAACATTATTTACTTATTTATATAATTAATAAAACTTATATAAATAATATAATTAAGAGATATATTGTAATAGGTCAATATAATAATATAATAATAACATATTATCATTATATTAATATGTATATATATTTAATAGAATATTCTATTTTTCAAATCAATTCAACTTCATTTCTCTAAATTTATTTTAAATTTCAAAATTTTCGTTTACAATTTTATAAGATATTGAAAATATAAATATAAATATATTTCATATAAATAATAATAAAATTTCAAGATTAATATCATATTTATATATAAATTATAAATACAAAATTAAATTTATTTTAATTCCTAATTAAATTTATCAAATTATTAATTGAAATCGTAGTTTTGTACATATACCAAATTAAACATCTACATGGACCACAGAATAAATCTTAAAACAAAATTTTAATAGATAAAAAGAGTGAATAAGGAAAAAGATAGAAATAAAGTAAAAATTTGATTGAAATTAACGTTAACTTTAAAATATCGCAAATGAAAATAAAGAAAGAATAGAAATTCGAAAGAGGAAGATAGAAATAGAATAAGAATTAATTGCTAATGATATCTCTCGAATATCTCTTCATAAGCAAGATAAAATAGAGTAAAAATTGAGAATTAACGCTATTTCTTAAAAATTTTAGAAAAATAATTTTTTGAAAAGATATTTTTATTATTCAAAAGATGGCGCCAGTAATCAATTCTTATCCTATTTATTCTTTTTCTATTATTTTTTATTTTTTCTTTATATGTTTAATTTACGGCATTTTAAAGATGGCATTGATTTCAAAATTTTATTTTTTTTCTATTATTTTTCCATTATTCTTGTCTACATTATTATATATTATTGGATTAATTACACGGATTGATGTTCGATTTTATATATTACACATTTATATATTACACATATATTAAATATATATTTAAATATATATAAGAATAGGAATTTCTAATTTATATTATTAATATTATTATTAATAATTAATAATAATTTCAATCGATATACGATAGTATTACTATATATACGAAATCGATATACAATTGAATGATCGATATACAATTGATTAGTCATAAATTTTATATGCACGCTTATTAACATTTTCTTATAGATATGTTGATTCATGTGAAAATTATGAATGGTTCGTATGATTCATAAGCTAGTCTTAAATTAGTTTAAATTTATATTACAGATTAATTATTCACAAAATAATTAAAAAATTATTCTCTTGAGTTTGGAAATATTAGATTTAAAAATATAAATTATTTTTATATACAAACATATTTAGTATTTTTCATATATTTATTTATTGAAAATAAATTGATTAAGAAATTTATTATTTCGTAGAATTGAAAATAAAGAAAGATATAATTTAAAAAAAAATAAAATTTTATATATATAATTTTATATTATAATAGTATAAAAAATATTTTATTATTATAATTCTAGATTTTCATTATGAATATATTTAAATATATTTAAATGAATCAATGAAATGTGAAAATATAAGAATTCAATATAGAATTTATTTAAAAAATAAAAAATGAATGAATAATTTCACATTTAAATTACATATATTAATAAAAAAAAATCAAAAATAATTATTATGCTCCATTTTTATCTTTAATTTTATTAATTGTAACTTGTAAGTTAAAGAACTTCGATTCGTCATTCTTCAAAGAACTTTACATTTATATATAATATCATACAATTATACAATCATGGCCTTGTTTCTTGAAAATCTTTTAACGAATGGGAGCTAATTCTAATTATCTTTCTTTGTTGCACTATAACATTCTTTACGCGATACGTCATCGAATCTTTGTTACATCTCCCACCAAGAGATTCTTGTCCTACTTCCTCCGAAATATTATAACTAGAATCTTAGTATATTTAGTGTACTCGGCGTACGTCCATGTAATCACATCAAAATGCTTATATTTATTTGATTTTCAAAATCAATATAGTGATATCAAATTTAGATTTTAATAATATTTTAATGTTTCAAGTGATAACAAGAGATTTATATTTATTCAATATTTACAAAATAAAGATACAGTTTCTTTAAATAATAATAATTACCATGATATAAAATTGACATTAGTAAAAGAAATTCTATTATACAATTCTATAAAGTAAGATGAAAAAATATTATTTTAATAATTTATTTTAATATTTGATATTGAAAATTTATAATATTATTAAATTATAAGTACATATATATATGAAATATATATATGAAACATATATGAAAACAAAGATTGTGATATTTATAACAAAATATATATATATTTTTTATTTTTAATATAAATTTAATATAATCATATAATAAAATTTAATTAAATTTAATATAATAATATAATAAAAATTTACATTAAATATACGAGACAAGTTATCCAAACGTCATAAAATTGTATACATATTTACTAATATTAATATTAAATTTGTTTCGTGTAATTTTTGGTTGTTTGCAAATCTACAAATAGTTTTTTATTTATAATACTTACATAAAATCATTATATGAATTACCTATGCATTAAGTCATCGTTAAATCTTATTTTCTTATTACAGCAGGTACGTTCTCCATTTATTACTCCCACCATTCCTTCAGAGAATATCCACGACGGAGCACCAGTCTGTCTCAGTTGGTGACGACAACCGAACGCTATTGCTACGTAGAGAAACCGAATAAAGTTTGCAACTGCTAAAAAAGAAGGTAAGAGCCACACCCCGAATACTTATTTCTAGATACCGATCAATACGATATTTGAAATAATAGTCTTCACATTCTTTTTTATGTGTGTAGTTAAAATAAAATTAATTGCAAATTTCTAAAGATATTTATACCGAATTAATGACATCATCATTCATCTCATAATTTGGATGATAAAAATATATATTTCTGATTACAAATAATTATAAAGATATATTTTTTTTTATATTTTAAAACATCAATTTTATATGGAAAAATAGAGAAGAATTAATTTTTAATTTAATAACGATCTTAATTATTATATTAATACGAATACAAATAACTTATGTTATTATTTTTTTCCTTAAAGTATTAGCATTGTAATATTTACATCACAAAATGATGATGATGAATATAATACGAACATGATCAAATGATAGAAATAATGATTAATAAATTTTAATTTCTATTTAATATCTGAATTTATATTCTAGCAAATTCGAAATGTCGGCCAGTCAATATTATCACGTACAGGTAATTTAAATCTAACTTTTATAAACTTTTAAAAAGAGTAGATTACCCTCCAATAATCAAAATACAATCGATTTTATTCACAGTGTACACCAACGGTTTATCCCGCTGATCCTTTTGACCCAGAACAAGATGCATCTCTCCTTCGAGCCGCCATGAAAGGTTTTGGCACCGATGAACAAACGATAATTGATGTCCTTGCCCATCGTGGTATCGTGCAACGACTCGAAATAAGCGATAAATTTAAAACTATGTACGGAAAGGATCTGATCTCTGAATTGAAATCAGAACTTGGCGGTAATTTCGAAAAGGCTATTTTAGCATTGATGACACCGTTACCAGAATTCTACGCTAAAGAACTTCACGAAGCGATTTCTGGAATGGGAACAGACGAAGGTGCTCTCATCGAAGTGCTAGCGTCTCTTAGCAATTATGGCATAAGAACCATATCTGCCGTCTATAAAGAACGTGAGTCTTTTCTCGGTCCAACGATTTTTAATAAATACAATATTGCACGATCTTTGTAATTATTATAGTTTGGAAAATTTATTATTATATATCTTACGTTTGCAAACGCATTATTATCAATTCGATATATTATTTTTTCTTTCTTACAATTGAACGCTTATATTACTTACTTGAATAATTTAAATTCATTCAAGTAAAATCATAATTGGCATCATTTCCAATTTGATTAAAATAATTTCACAGTCATAAAATAAACATTATGAAAATTGTATTTCTTATACTCTGATGATTCATTGTGTAACCGAGATATCATTCATCTTGGAAATAACGTCAATGATTTACTCGTGAAATAATTCCACGAAGAAATTAGTGAGGATGGTACTGCGTCTATTAAACGATGTGAGAATATCAATCAAGAAATAATTCTTCATATTATATAAATATTTCAAACTTCAATATGATTTGATTATTATAATTCATGCTCGCTTTATAATATCTTATAAACGAATGAATATAACGTCATGTATAGATATATTTTTTTAATTATTAATTAACGATTTCAATTTTTTTTTCAATTATATTTTTGAATTAACACAAAATTATATAAGTTTATAATGATATATTCTTGCAGTATACGATACAGATTTGGAGGAAGATCTGAAGAGCGATACTTCTGGACATTTTAAGAGACTGTTAGTTTCACTTTCATGCGTAAGTAAATTTTAATTTTTTATATATATTTTAATGCACAATCTCTCTCTCTCTCTCTCTCTCTCTCTCTCTCT
>NW_006264001.1:51438-59073 GCF_000469605.1 Apis dorsata
TGCTCTCGTACAATATTTTCGATAATAGTATTTACAAGCTTAATATGAACAAAACATTGATCTTCTTATTGCACTGATATTGTTTTTTTTCTTTTGATAATTTTTCGTTTAATCTGGAGATGATGGAGAACTGGAAAAAAAAATATTCACTTTAAATATATAAAAATTCCATTTGTTGAAAACTATTTATATATTGTTATATGATATAATAATGAATTAAATAAATTATAAATTAATAAACACAAATTATTGAAGTGTAATGAAATTATTTCTTTAATTGTATATTGAAAACGAACATCGAAATACTTTTTCTTATTTGTAACTTTGTTCTTGTTGAAAATAAAATCTATATCTAATCGATAATATTCTTAATCGATTATTTTTATTGTTTTGTATAGGCCAATAGAGATGAAAATCCTGATGTTGACGGAGAAGCTGCAATTCAGGATGCTGAAAGATTACTTGCTGCGGGAGAGGAACAATGGGGAACAGACGAAAGTACTTTCAATGCTATTCTCATTACTAAAAGTTATCCTCAATTACGAAAAATTTTCGAAGAATATGAGCGTCTTGCTGGTCACAGTTTAGAAGATGCTATTAAGAGAGAATTCTCAGGATCTCTCGAAGACGGTTATCTTGCAGTTGGTAAGATCAATGTTGCATGATTTTTATGCAATAGAATATACATTTGATTATTTGATTCTTGTTGTATTTATTTCTACTTGCTACTAAAATAATTACATAAACAATTAATTTTATGTCTTTTCTTTAGATTGTCTTTTAAAGCAAACTCAAATATTTTCAAATATTGTAATCTTAAATATTGTTTAAAAAATATTTAAAAATTACACTTTTTGCATTTGTTTACTTCTAGTAAAATGTGCACGAGACAAAACTGCATATTTCGCGGAAAGATTATACAAAGCAATGCGTGGATTGGGCACAGATGATTCGACACTGATACGTATAGTCGTAGCTCGATCAGAAATAGATTTGGGAGATATTAAAGATACTTATCAAAAGATCTATGGACAGTCGCTCGCAGGTGACATCGATGTAAGTTAAACTTTTGATAATAATTTATATTGTAAAATATTAAATACTGGTAAAAATGTTTCTGTAATTTTTATCTTTATTGTCTATCGAATTAAAAATGAAATATGTATTTAATGTATGATTTAAAGATTATTTATTATTTTAATAATTAAAATTATAATTTTAATAATCTTTCAACGATTGTAATTGAAAAAAATTGTATTAATAACATTGTGAAAATATTGATTTTTTACAGAAATATTTATATAAACTTTAAACTTAGTTTAATCAAAGCAATGATGCACAATATATAAGCACATACGTGTCTTAATTTTTTGTAAAGCACAAGTACCTTTAACAAGCTAGCTCGCTATATCTTGGCTGCCCATAATTTTCCCTAAATTTCAGGATGACTGTTCAGGAGACTACAAGAGACTATTGCTTACTCTACTTGGATGAAAACATTTCATTGAACAACTTCTTTTGTTTTTAAATCATATATTAATATCAGGAATTTTCCTTCATTACATTCCGCGAAGCTATTATACATATATATGTTTTAACTTGAATATTTATTCTAAATTATATCAATAATTAGCAAGGATTACGGTATTATGTAGTTAATTTTTTTGGTTGGACTTGTTTAATTATTTTATCGTGAATGAGTTTGCTTATAAAATTATTTCGTTTGCATCGAAATAAGCTGCTTTAATCTCTGTGAGACCTATTAAATGAAAATAAACGAATAATATGTTATTTTTTTATTATTAAAAAAAAAAAAGATCACACTGAAGTTCATTAATTTATCAGACAATTTATATGCCTATCTAACTAATTTTACTAATTAAGAATAGCTTTTATAATATGCATGCATATGTGTATTATTCTGAATCTGTATATAAATACATTATTATTTTGCATTCGTTTATTAACATTGCTTTTAATTTTTCCCACATTCTGTTTGCATTTACAGAGTGACTGCAGTGAAGATTTTAAGCGGCTTCTGATCGCGCTTTTGAATTAAAGAAAGTTATGGAAAGAAATACATGTTTACATTAATTTTATTTATAAGAAATATGATATGGGCATCTCTAACATAGATGTTAATAACATTCGTTTAATATAATTGTATAATATATACTATATATATATATTTCGTTTGCAATAAATTTGCATTTCTTTTATTTCTTTTTATTTATCGTAAAGTGTGAACAAGAAAACCAGTATCTTTCTTTTCCAGAATGATTGCAACGCTGAATGGAAAAGACTTCTGATCGCAATGTTGAATTAGAGATAAAAATTTATTTAATTAAAATCTTGAAACTTGTTCAAATAAAAATTGTGATAAATAAAATGACTTTTAATCCATAACATACATGTTTATTTTTATTTACCAACATCAAATAAAAAATTTTTTTTTGTTATTTAACTACATAAACATTAGAACATTTTAAGAAAAAGATTTTAAAAACCAAAGTGATTTAAAAATGTATTATCTATGTAATAATTTATTAAAAGAATTATAAATATAAATATAATATAAATATAATTTTTTTAAAAAATGTTATATTATGTTATTACTATTTATACAATAATATTTTATCTTTATTTATCTGAACATTCTTATCATTACAAAATATTAAAATAAAATAAAACTGTCGATATTAAAATAAAAATTACGATTACCAGTAGCGTTGCTATTGTCAGCAGAATGCTATTGGCAACATGGCTGTACAGTAACGTCATATCGAGGGAAAATAAAATTGGATGATTGTGAATAAAAATAGTATAGTAAATTTGTGATATAATGATTCATACTATAGACTACAAACAAATGAAAAGAAACTAGGAGGACATCAAATATGATAAGATGTATTATTCATATTACGTGAGTAACGTTATGTTGAATAACGTAATATCGTATATTTTCTCAGAAATTTGTTTGGTAATGGGCAAGATTACTTTACTTTGACGATGCAAATAGAACACCCGTTATTTTCCCCACTTCCATTTCTAAGTTCTACTACCATATTACTATTTTCTCCCACTCTTCCAATGATCAGACTTTTCATGGCAACCTTACCACGCTGACACACAATTACAATCAGATTTTTTTTTGGCAACTAGCAACTTTGGTTTCGCGTGCTTTCGCATTATTTGTAGAAATTAGAAACTTTTTGTAGAGTTTAAAGATTTAGTGAAGCTTTTATAATTTTATATTGTTTTATTTTATTTAAAATTCTAATATGAAGAAGGAATCAGGTAAAATAAATATTTAATATTTTTGTGTCAATATAATTTTCAAAAAATATATTTTTTGAAAAATATAAGTATTTTTATTTATTATAAATATCTTTATTAATTTGTTTTTTTAATTTATTTAAAATTTTTAAAATACATATCGTATATATATCGAAAATACATGTTATATAAAAAATTAACTAATAATGAATATTTCATATTTTTTAGGCATTGATAATAATGGTACAGCTACTCCTGGGCCCAGTAAAATTAATATAAACTGTGATATAAAAAATACATTGAGTAAGATATTTATTTAATATCAAATTACTTCAGATTGAAAAAAAATTTTTTTTTAAATATATAAGTATTTTTTAAATTATGAAAAAAAATACCTTCTTTCTTTAATCTTTTAAAAATATATTATTATATTTTATTAATAATAAATATTATATAAATAGGTATTGATAACAACATGATTTCTCCTTCTCCAAGGAAAAAATTTAGAAAGAATACATTTCGTGATGCTTGGCTTCAGGACCCTGATTTTGCATTATGGTTACAAAAATGTGAAGATCCATATAAAGCCAGATGTACAGTTTGCAAAAAAACTCTCATAACTGGGAAAAGTACTCTGCAAAAACACAATCGAACACTTCTTCATAAAAGAAATATGAAAGGAAAAAAAAATGAAGAAGAAGGTGTAGTGAAAAAATCATCAACCTTCATTTCTGAAAGCATAAAGGAAGCAGAACTGAGATTTTGTTTGGATATTGTAGAGCATTGTAAAAGCTTTAACTCATTTGATCATATTGTTCGAATGATCCAAACAGCATTACCTGATTCTAACATAATAAAAAATGTGTCCTTTAAAAGAACTAAAATCTCATCCATAATAAAAAATGTAATTAATAAATCTGTAATTTCAGAAACTACTAAAATATTACAAAATAAATTACTTTCAGTTTTAATAGATGAAAGCATAGATATTTCAGAAACCAAAAATTTATGTATTTTAAGTAGATACATACATGAAGGAAAAATTCAAACATATTTATTAGATTTGGTTTATATTAAGGATACTACATCAGAACATTTATATGAATGTTTCCTACAATCTTTAGAAAAACATAATCTATCTTTAAAGAATATAGTTGTTGTTCCAATAGACAATACAAATATTATGTTAGGAAAATATAATTCATTAGTTTCTTGCTTATTAAAAGATAAGGAAATTGATGTCTTCCCATGTATTTGTCATTCTATGCACTTAATTGCATGTCGTGCATGTGAATGCTTACCAACACATGTTGAAGAATTTGTACATTCAATATATTCATATTTTTCTAAAAATCCAAAAAGACAAAATATTTTAGAAAATACTCAAAATTTAATAAAAGTTGCACGACAAAAAGTAATTCAGCCATCTGCAAACCGATGGTTAGCATTATTAGAATGTATAAAAAATATTTTAACTCAATGGACAGTATTATTTTCGATATTTGCAGAAGCAAATATTGAAAAAAAATCTGCTATTGCAAAAAAAATATTTCATAATTTTAAGTGTCCATATACAAAAGCGTACTTACAATTTTTAAATTATATTTTACGTTTAATTACTGACTTCAATATGCTTTTTCAAAGTTCGGAAATCCTAATTCACTGTTTGTTACCGGAATGTTTTAGATTTTTGAGATGTTTAGGTGGCCATTTTATTAAACCTAATTATATAGAAGCTCCAAATTTACACGAAATTAATATTTATGATGAAAATAACATACGTCCTTTAGAAGAAATTATCATTGGCGAGGAAGCTTTAATAACGTTAAAAGAAGCTAAAAATACTAATACAAAAGATAATAATAAAAAAATCTTAGAATTTTATGTAAATATTAAAAAATTTTATCAATGTGCTTTCGAAAATACTGTAAAAAAAATATCTTTTGGTGATCAAATTTTAAATTCTTTAGAATTTTTAAATCCAAATATTGCTTTAAATATGAAAAATCACAAAAATCAATTAAATTTAATATTAGACAAATTTAAATCTAAATTCAATACATATGATGTAAAAGATGAATGGCATTTGCTACCTTTCTATTTTTCAGAAGAAGAAAAAGAAAAACTATTACAATTAAATATATCCGAATTTTGGGATGAAGTGGGAAAAATATATAAATTTCAAAATATCGCAAAAGTAGCAAATTTATGTTTATCATTGCCTCATTCAAATATAGATATGGAAAGATGTTTCTCTATCATAGCAGAAATTAAAACAAAAGATAGAAATAGATTAAAACCTGAAATGATTAGTGCATTAACTAGAATTAAATTAGACTTGGAAAATAAAAATACAAATTGCATGAATTATGAAATTACTGAAGAAATGTTACAATTATTTAATTCTAATATGTATAAAAGAGAATATGTTTCAAAAGAATCGGTTGAAATTCAATTATCAGATAAAACAGATGATAGTGCTAGTGAGCATAGTGATAATTAATATAAATTTAATAATTAAATATAAATTATATTTATGTACATATGTATATATCATTTTATATGTATATATGTACTTAGTTTTTTATATATATTATATTGTAAATAAATACTTTCTCCATTTTTTACTATCTCGTGTTTCCTTTTATATTTAATCAATATTATATATATATTTGAGTTTATTTTATTGCGAAGAAGAGAACTTAAATTATATTTTTCATCTGACATTAATATCATCAAGAATTAGTACTACTAATTTTCGCAAAATGTACAAGTTGTATTTTATATATATATATGCCGTTTTTTTACAGAAAAATTTTTACACAAAAATTATAAAATATAATGATTGTAAGAATAGAAAATATTAAAGAGTAATAAAGAAAAAATAGATAACAATCGTAAGTGGAAAATTTAAGGACGACGTAATAGAGCGACGAAATATTTTCAATTAGGTACAAAGATATGTATACGTAATATGCATTCATATATATACATCAAAAACAAGAAAAATCAAATATTTAAGTATCTGACATGATTTATTTCACATATACAACTATTAATACAGATGTGTCATGTTGGTGATACTTTATTTATATCTAAGCAATCGTGTAATCATGTCCCGCTTATACGATGCAATGTTCTAAATGTGAAATATAGGAAAAGAAAAACTTGTAACTAGCATTGAGACAAAAGACAGATTGTACGTAGCTGATTATGCGGTTAATTCGTAAATGGTATGCGAGGCGATTTACGACAATATATGTTTTAATTATTTTTCTACTTATCAATAAGCAAGCGAAATTTAAAACATACATAGATCACATGAAATAACCAAATCCAAATGTACGTTTTATAGCATCCCAGTAATACCTTTCCCAATTTTCTTTTGTAGATTCTTCCTCACTGTGAATAAACAATCAATTTTTATATAAAAATTATTATTGTTAAATTAAAATGTTACGGAATATTTTCATAATATATTTCAATAACAATAAATAAATTATATTTTCAATTTTTCTATTTAATTTAATTTAAAACAAAATTTATAAAATTTTTGAAACATCTATATAATTTAAGTTTTTTATGTAAATTAAATTTATAAATAGTGAATAATATGAAGCATTTTTGTCTTACCTAACTGGTACTCCTACTTGTGTTAAATTAACTTCAGTATGATCGCTCTTTTCAGAGATATCAATAGTCACATCACTAAAATGTCCATCAGGCCATTGTTTACAACGCCATCTTTGAACAATCTTCGTAGGTGTTATATCCACAAAATCACCATGTATGTTACCACCAAATAATTCAAATTTTCCTGCTTTCTTTGGTTCGAGTTTGACCGATCCCTTTGTAAATGCTTGAACCATCTGAAAAAAAATATTAGAATAAATATTGTCATTATTAATTTTAACAAATTTCATTAAAACCTGTATATATTTATTAAATACCCAAATAAAATATAATTGAAAATTCTTTGTAGTATGTTCACTTACACTAAACGTGTAAATATAAAAAAAAAAAAAAAATAAAATTACTAAATACAAAAATCTAAAAAAAGATACTACAAAATGGCATTGGACATTTTGAAAATAACAAATAATTACTCCAAATAATAAAACATAAATTTATTTAAAACAAAAACAATTTCAAATAAATTTTAAAATTTTATTTGAAAAATAAATTATTTTTAAATTATTTATTAAATATTAATTATTTTAAATAATAATACAAAATAAAAATAACAAATAAAATAAATTTTTCATATATTTAAACATAAACATAAGGTGACTTTAGGAATTAGAAATTTCTCATAGAAATATTATTTTATCACAGAAAAAACATTTTTATATTTCTATG
>NW_006264001.1:59132-62524 GCF_000469605.1 Apis dorsata
TAAAATTAAATAATTAAATATAATAAAATTTAAATATTTAGGTAATATTATTTTTTTATATAATTAAAAATATTAACAAATAATTTTAATTATTTATGATTTTAAATTCAATTCAAAATCATTTATAATATATACATTAAATTGCATATAATTAATAAGTAAACTGTGAATATTTATGCAAAATAAAATTTTTATCAATATATTTAAATAAATAGAGTTTAAATAGAGATTTGTCTTATTCATTAAATATTATAATATATATTATACTTTGAATTTATACTTTTTTGCATCATATATCATATATTATTTGAGTGTATAAGTATATAAATTTTTCTGCATTCAAATTTTTTATAAATGCATAAATATTCGCAGTTTATTAACTGATTTTCATTTTAGTTACATCAAAAAACAATACTTTTTCATTATTTTGTTTCTATCTATTATATGTCATAGTTGCCTATTATGAATAATTTAATCTAATTATTTTTTTTATGTAAATTAAAAATTCACCATGATTAGTATAATTTTTTTTTCAATATCAATTCATTTACACAACGACATTATTATATTATCAAACGAAATTATCAACATAATTTAAAACCTATAAATTTTTTCCTATAGAAAATAATTTTACAAATGATAAAATTTACCTAAAATAATCTACCATTTTTAATAACATAAAGGATTGGATTAGGGATATCTATCAACAAATTAATAGGATAATTTTCAAGAGGAAATTATATTTTGGAATATAATATAAAAAATGGAATAAATCAGTATTAATATTAAAATGTAAAATCGTCCTTTCGAATACAAGAGAAAAATAACAGTTTCTGGACATTCAACAAAGATAAATTTTAAATAATAAATGATTACAAATAACCTTGAAAAACTAACATATTATGAATCAATGAAGTCAGAGTGGTTTGATTTTGAAATATCAAATATACATACATCCAGACAAGATTTGGAAACATCATAAAATATTATTTTTGAAACAATGTAAGATCTATTTACTTTTTCGAATTTTGAATAATTTGGGAAATAAATTTATATATATATATATGTATATATATGGAACACCCTGTATATATCCTAAATCTAAAAATAAATGACAGGCTACATAGATGTCTTCAAAAAAAATTGAATATACAAAAGGAACTTTCAATTTGATAACATCTTCATATTTTAAAGTTAAAATTACAAATATTTCATAAAAAGCTTCCATGAACGCTTTAATTTTCAGAAGGAAGAAAAGAAATGTAATTTTTAAATGTAATTTCAAAAGTTTATCTTATATTATGTTATATTATATAATATATGATATTTTCTAAAGAACACCTTATATAATTGATTTACAAATATTTTTTTTACTATTAATATTTCTTTATCTTAATAGAGAAAAACGGCCAAAAAAAGACAAGTTTGTTATTTGGTAGTTCATCTTTTACTAATATTCCAATTTAGAATTTAAATTATTTTATCTATTTAAATCATCTTAATTTTATGATTCATTAAATTCAAAATATATTTGAATATTTTATAATTTATGTCTCATAAATTATAGCAATACAAGCTAAAGATAAACAAATAAGCGTTCCTTCTGTGCACTAACCTTTTTACAAATTTGTCTTCAGTATTAGCACTCTGTACCTAAATTTCATAGTGATAGCTGAATTGTCTTGTCTCATCAGGAAACAAATAATTTTTTAGATCAGCCTATAAAATAAAACTTCATTTCAGCAGTCCAGAATTTCATTACTCCACCTATACCAGAATAAGCAAATATAAAACAATCATAAATCCTATCAACAAATACTGTATCAACAACTATATACTAATAAGTATTCTCCTATATAAAAAGAGATAAAATATATAATTAAATATGATACATAAGGTGTCCCAATTAAGATGTAATAAGTGTATATATTTTTATTGAAACTATCAAAGATGATCTTTTGTGATTTATTCTGTTCATTGTAGAGATGTAAAAATTTGCAGCACCTGGTGAGATAGAAGTATACATACAATGTTTCTATGAATTATAGATTAATCAAATAAATGATAGAGAATAATGAAAAGTATTATTTACTTAATAAAAATTTAATTTTGCTTAAATAAAACAACCTTATTTTAATCTAATTCAAAACCACCATATAATAGTTATTTTCAGTTCAAACTAAATTTTAATACATAAAATTGTATTTCATTATTCACAATTATTAATTATAATCAAAAATTTTCATTTTATATAAAATATATAATAATAAAAATTTTTTACTTTTATATATAAATTTTTTATTAAACTTTATTATAGATTATATAATTAGTAATTATGTTTACAAGCGCGATAATATTTATTAAATATTTTTATTAATATTATTAATATTCAATCCATAATAATGTAACTGAAATGCAGAAATGCAAAATATTATATTATATTNTAAATAATATAAAACCAAAGTAACAGTATAATTTATATTATTGAATAAAATATTAGAAATATATAAGAAAAATATAATAAATAAAAAATTAAAATATATAAAATTATAATTAAAATATAATTAATATATATATATTTTTTTTAATTATATATATTTTTATAAAGATATAGGAACTTACAAGGAAAAATAATAGCTTTCTCATAGACAAAAAAACACAATGAATAACATAATAATTAAATAATTATGTTTTTCTTGTTTTAGAATTTTCGATTTATTGATTTTTGATAATTCAATGAATTAATATTGTGTTTTAAAAAATTTATTAAGTATAAAATAAATTTGAATGAATAAAAATTCTATACGCAATATGACTTTATATATTTTTAAATGCCTTAAATATCATGAATAATTGCAATATTCTTACCTCTACTGACGTAAAAACGTTATAAAATTCTTCGGCCCTACATTGAAACTTCTGTTGTTGCTTAATTGTTGTCGTTGAAATTTTACATCCTAATTCTTTTTTATTATTTGATGAAACTACAGTAGAATTCATTTGCATCTATAATAATTAATTATATATTAGTTAATTATATATAAGTGAAACAGTAAATTTAAAAATTTGGAAAATCTTTGAATCAAACTTAATATTGTATGTATAATATAAAAATCACATACTCACTTTTGCATTAAATCCAGAAGTGATATTTGAAATATTTTCCTTCACATTATCCTTTTTAGGTAAAATCATTCCAACTGTAAATTCTATTAAAAAAATTATATTAGTATAAATTAAAATAAATATTTTAAATTTTGTAAAAAAAAAAAAATTAAAAAAATTAATACTAATTATAAATTTTTAAAAATTTAAAAATAAAATTATTAAATTATTTTTATTATTAATAAATTTACCTTCTTTTAAAGATATTACATATTGCTTTAATTTAT
>NW_006264001.1:63046-65961 GCF_000469605.1 Apis dorsata
TAAATTCTTTTCCTTTTGTATGTAGAAAATGTTTTACTGCTTCTCCTTCATCTGTACTATCTTCCAAAGTAATTTCAATCTATAAACCAAATAATTATAATTAAAAAAACTAATTAAATAAACTTAAAAAATATAAATAATTATTAATAATATTTAATGAAAATTTTCAAATAAAAATATAATAATATACTGATATTCATTCAAGTTTTTTCTTTAAAAATTACAACATATGTACTTTATGTTTTAGTTAATATATATTGAATTAATAAATATGAATTAAATGATTATGAAATTAAAATTATATATAACTATATTTTGTAACTATGTTTCTTAAAATACTTACATCTACTTCAGAAATTTCATTTTCTTCAGAGAGATTTGGAATGTTTATTTTACCCTCAATCTTCTTATCAGATACTTTATTGGATTTCCATTTCAAAACAATATTCCATTCATAAAAGAAAATTAATTTACCTTTCCGGTTATTTGCCATTGCTTCACCTTCACATTTCTCTACTTCTGTTACTGTACAGGAAGCTAAAAATAATATAGTTTCTTTAAATTCATATTACATATTAATTTTAACATACAACATACAAATAATTAATATATGCAGAAAGATAAATATTAAATTACGTATATTATCAATTATATATTTCTTCAAAAATATGTAAGTAGATAAATAGTTTTTTATGTCATAATTAATTTTATTATAATTATATGCAAATATATATTATAAATAATTATTAAAATAAATCAATCATATTAAGTTTAAGATCAATTTTATCTTTATAAATTTAATATGATTTGCTTTATTATATATTATAATTTTATTGATTATTAATTATATATTTTTATTTATAATATTATATAAAAGAAAAAATGCAAACCTTCATCTCCTTCCATCTTTAAATTAGTAAATAATTCTTTTATTTTCTCTTGGGACCAGGTACAAGCATTTTTCTCTGTCCTTAAAGAATATTATTATATGAAAAATATTATATTAAATTTAACAAGTAAAACATTTTTTTAAATTTTCAAAAAACTAAAATATTCTACAATAATAATTAATTTATTAAATTTACAACATAAAAAAATATAATTTTCATTTTGACATAAAATTTATATGTAAAATATCAATATTTAATTAACTCAATATATGTATGATATATATAAATCATATATATAATAATATAATAATCTTTTAATTAAAATTATATATATTTTATCGTACCAATGCCAATTATTTACATTAGTAGCATCAGGTCGTTCTTCAACGATCCACCTTGGATCTCCTTCACCCCATTTAGCCATTTCTTTGAAATTGAGTTATTCCTAAAACATAAAAAAAAATCATTTAATAATAAATATGACAAAATATATTTTTAAATATATAATTTCATGAAAAAAATATAAAAAATAAAATTTTACAAAATAATATAAATATTAAATTAGATTTTAACAAAAACTTATGAATAATATGTTAATATAAAATATATATTATTTTTAATAAACTTAAAAATATTTTTAACATAAATTGTATTGATAAATTACAATTAATATTATTTTAAAAATTTAATTCTATTTAAGCATTATATTAATTATAAACGAAATTAAGAAATATCATAAATAAGATTAGAATACAATAGAATAAATTATTAAATATTAATAAATAAATTAATTCAAAATTTTTTTTTATTTTCGAAAAGAAATCATTTAATTTTTTATTACTTTGAAACTGTTAAGAAAAATAATATAATATAAATTGTATCGAAAATATAATTATTAAACGTAAGAGAAACGAAACCGGAAACACAGTTCATTTTCATTTCAGTAAAAAGTAAGTTTAGAAAAAGTATGAAATAAATTTATTTATAATTTATTGTTATTCCATAAACATTTTCAATTCAGACAAATATTTTGTATAGTCTAAATATGATATTATTTAGTTATATTTCACTTACCAAATTTTCGAAAACTATATCGGCTAGAAGAAGATCTTGTCAATTACTCTCTATTTATATACAATTCGATTTTATTATCAATTAAAACTTATTTAAGTACTTAATACATTGTTTTATAAAAAAAATTACTATTTTTTTGAAAGATGCGGAATTCGTTCAATGTAAAAATTCTTTTGAACAAATAAATAACGTGAAAACCGCAACCTTCCACATGAAACTCGAAATTACTAAGGAAACAAAATTATAGTGGAGGGGATATAGAACCTTTCTAGAAATTTCATGAACGTATGATAATAAAATTATTTTAGATAGGAAACTAAATTTGAAAATATATTGGATAATAAAAATCTAAAGAATAAACTATTATGTAATAATCAAATAAGTTTACTATATAAAATTAAATATTAATAAATGTCATGTTATAAAATATATTTTATTAAAATTTTATTAAAAAAATTGAAAATATATTAAACTTTGATTGATAAAAAAATTGAAATTCTCTTTGAACAAATATAAGTAATTAAAATATAAATAATTATAAATTACAATAATTATTATTTACTCATATCATAAAAAGAATAAAAATTTATTCTCAATCTTTATTCCTTATTTCATTTTATAGGATCATATTATTTCATATAGGATAATAAAAGAATTATATCAATACTACTAATTATAATATTTATAAATACTAATTTGTTTTTGCATCAAATACAGGTTTTGTTGAACAATTTAATATCATACAACAACATAATAATAAATTTTAATGAATCTTTTCTTTTAAAATATGTATATGATAAAATGAATAATAAATAAAATATCGCAATATTTGAAATTAAAATTTAAATGCAATATTAACGAATTAATTTTTAAAGAAAAGAATATTAATTGAAAAATATATTATATATTATATAATATATTATAATATAAAATATAATATATTTTTCAATT
>NW_006264001.1:66291-70589 GCF_000469605.1 Apis dorsata
TTAATTGTAATAATATAATATTTAAAAAAATATGTAGACATATTTCTCTTACAGATTCTTTAATTATTTAGATATTAATAAAATATTTTAGTCAAAATATAAGTTTTTGGATTTTATATTTATAAATAGTTTTTAAAATATCAATTTTTCATCACAGAAATACTTATACTTAACTTTTTTGTTATGTAAAAATTACACATTATTATTGTACGTGTTTATAACATAAATTATTTTAATATTTAAAACATTAAAGATACATTTTCAATATCAAAAAATTATAACCTAATTTAAAATATTTTCTAGTTTTTTAGTTATTTATAATTAGAATATTTTTTTATTTAATTAAAAGCACTTACAAATTATCTTATTATTATCTATAGGGAAAAAATATTATATATTTTAATAAATAAATAATTGAATCAATATTGTAACTTTTTATAGAAAAAGACAACGATTTGTATTTAACATTTTGTTTATCTATTTATTAATATTATATTAATAAAATTAATATTATATTTTGTTTATTTGTTTTAAAACAATTATGTTAAATTTATTTAAATCAATTGTTAATCATTGTGAAGTTAATTGTTATTGAAATAAAAAAGTTAGTTAATTCTAAATTAGAAAACTAAAATTTTAGTGATTTTTAAAATAATATTACATCGTTTAAAAAGTTACCAGATGTAAATAAAAACATGTGATCAAAATCTAGAGAAATCAAGCAAATCTATATTTCTGATATATAAAATAGAAAACTATTTTTTATATATTAATTTATTTGAAAATTATTTATTGCTAGTAAGAACATAAATAGTTAAAAAAATAAAAATTCATAAAAATTCATACAGTTTGTAAAAAACAACTGTAAAAAATAAAAATTAATGCCATTTTATACAATGATAGTGATATAGTTAGTTAATTTCAATTTTGATACCAATATTACACTAGTGAATTATCGAAATTACAATATCTGTCACGTGATATTTATTTTTCAGGCATTTTCAATGTTTTAAGTAATTGAACGATATGTAGATGGCATTATATAACGGTTAGTTTGAAATGTTTAATTTTGAATTTTTATATATTAATATTTAAAGTTAAAAAAATTTATATTGAATTTATTTCAAATTAAGTCAACATATTTAATTTAATAAATGATAATTACATTATGACAAAGTTTGGTTAAGATACATAACAACATTCATTCCAAACTGGTAACAATTTTTAATCGATAGAGTATACACGTTTATTTATAAATATTTACATTTAAATATTAATTATATTGGTATTATATATAAAATGAATATTATCTGTGTAATATGTAGTGATTTATTAGTACCTTCTGATGATGTTTTTTATACACCATGTGGACATATTTTTCATTTTGCTTGTGTAACTCAATGGTTAGAAAGGTAAGAATCTAATAAATAAAATTTAATTTAAATTTTCATGAATGAATAAGATTTTTATTTACAATTAATAATATAGGTTTTCTATATCTAAAAAAATATTGAATTATTATAAATTTATTAATTTTTTTTATACAGATCCAAAACTTGTCCACATTGTAGAGAAAGGACTACATTCAATAAGATTCATAGAATATATTTTAATTTTGCCAATAATGATGCTATTAGTGAAGATACATACTCTTTACAAGACAAAATTGATAAATTGAATTTTCAACTTATGTTAAAAGAGAAAGATATTAAACATTATACAGAAAAGATTGAAACATTAGAAAAACAAAAAAAAGGATTAAAACAAGAAGTAGGAAAAACAGAGAAAGAAATAAAAGAGAAAACTAGTACTATTTATGCTCTCAAAGAACAAATTAAATATTTTAAAGAGCAAAATTTAGAAATAGAAAAAATAAGAAAAGAAATGGAACAGTTACAAAAAAATGTTGAAAATTATAAAAAGTATGTGCAAATTTATAGCATTTCATTGTATTTAAATATTATTTAATAAATATATTTTTTGTTTAAGTATAAAAATCTTACTTGAAGCTTCAATAGAAGATGTAGATGAGATGATATCAAGAACAAATGATCCTAGTACATTGATTACATATATATCTGTGATGAAAAGGTAATTGAATATGATTTATATTTTACATCTTATTTTATATCTTATTATTATATTTTTCTCTATTATATTAAAAAAATATTTCTTTATTTTACATTTAGACAAATGACAATTAGTTTAAATAAAAGAAGAGAATTAAGAAGTAATCTAAAAAGTTTACAACAAGAACTTACTAAAGTCTCAATGGAACGAAATTCCTTGTCTCAGGAACATAGCAAGAGAATGTATATAAACTTTTAATTAATATTAAAAAAATTAAATTGATTAAAGAATTGTATTTATTGTTATATGTTATTTAGGAAACTCGAAGAAGATATAATGGTTTGTGAAACTGAAAAAATTTGTTTGCAAAATAAGCTTGCAAAAATGGAAGAAGAAATATCTTTAATGAAAAAATCAATAAATTCTAATTCAAAAATCGAAAATATTTTAATTAATAATTCAAACAATGATATTAAACAAGATAAAATTGAAGATATAAATAATAAAATAAAAAGTAAAGAAGAAGATGTAAATTCAAAAGAGGAAAATCAGTCTATTACTGTAAAAATAATTTATTGTAATATATTATACATTCAAGTTTTTTTTATTATTCATATATATAATTTCTTTCCAGAAAATTGAGATAGATTCCCCATATCTTCCAGTAAAATCAAGAGGAGTATTTACTTTAAAGCAACATACATTTCAGAAAAATAGTACAATAAAATTAAATTCTTCAATTCTTACAAAAAAACCAAGAATTCAAGAAACGTACACTAAAAATGTAAGAATGTATATAATAATTTTAAAAATAGTATATATTAGCAATATATGTACATATATTTTTTTTTTTTTTTTACTTATAAAGATTATCGATTTAGGAAAATATAGAAATTAATAATATTGTGTATAATGGTTTGGGAGGACATTCAAAAATTGAACAATTTCCTCATCCTTCTAGAAGCAAAACAAAGAAAATAATAGATACTGGAAGTAAAGCTAAAAAATTAAAAATTGATTCAACTTATATTATTGATTAATAATAACATATTAATAATTTATAATATATATATATAAATAAAATTTGTAAATAGTATTTAAGAAAAATAAAAGAAGAGTTACATAGATTATAATTATATTTCAAGTTGTTAAAAAATTATGAATTATAAAAATATATATGAAACATTATTATTATGTATTTTTTCAATGAAACATTTAATGTATAAACTTATATAATATTTTTATTACTGATGTAAATAAATTAAAAGAAATATATAATATATTCAAAATTTGAACTTGACTTATGAAATTTCAATAAATAACCTAATAAAATTTAAATACTACCTGCAGTTAATCAAAAAAAATCTTAAAATATAAAGCAAAAATTTATACATAAAACAACAATTTATTAATTTATTTAATGTCATTTTTTGAATATGCAACATCTCTTCATAAACAAGTAGAATAAGAATTGACGATTAGCGCTATCTTTTGAATATTTTAAGAAGATAATTTTTTAAAAAAATGTCTTAAATATTCAAAAAATGCTATTGATAATCAATTCTTATTTTCTCAATCTTTTTTTTATGATTTGTTCTTCTTATTAATATATGATTCATTTATAGCAGTAATTACATGCTATCTTTATTTTTCTTGCATTATTTATCTATATTTATCTACAAATTTTTTTTTTTATATAAATATTTATTTACAAATTTATGAGTTCGAAAAATAATATTAATCTTCAATTATATTTTAATATTATTGCAATAAAAAAAAAATAAAACTGATATTTTGATATTGATATTTTGTTAAAAAATTTGTGCAAAGGATATATATTTTATATAAAAAAACTTTGATGTATATTATAAATATTACTATTTACGAAATCAATATCAAAAAAATTAATTTAGAAAAATTTTTAAATATTTTTTATTTAAAAAAAATAAAAATAAAAAAAAGTTAATGAAAATATTCTTGTACAAAATTTATTGATAATTTATCAATAAATACCAAAAGTAACTAAATGGAATCATATAAAATTTAGATCAATCTGATAAATATTTTTTGGTTTTTTGATTTTTTTTTTTAATTTATCATTATTTTTCAAATACTGTTATTAATAAAATATTTATAATATATTTAAATTCTAAATATCTAATATATTTAAATTTATAATATTTTGAAGAATTTTTAATGAAATATTTATAATATATTCTTTTAAATGT
>NW_006264002.1:0-864 GCF_000469605.1 Apis dorsata
GGAACGACGATCCCTCCCCCGCGGCCAACACGTCCAAGTTCCTGTTTCCGATCCCAAAGATTCGCGCACGAGAGGACGAGACCCCACATCTCTCCTCTCTCGACTCTTTCGATCCGTCGATCCATCCACTCGTTTCCGACGAAATGATGCTCGATTTCGTCCGTTGTACTCGCACGCGCACGCGTAATGTGTTACGTAATCTCGCGGCGACGATAACAACTCGCCGCTCGGTTATATGCTCGTAAACGTAAACGCCTCGACTCGATTCGAATCGTGATCCGCTTGCGCGCGAGTAACACGCTTATTCGCGACTTGTGGACTTTTATTCGTGCTTTTTCACATCTGGGAAAATTATTGGAATCGAATTTTACGAGGCGAAAGGAAAGAAGGGAAGGAGAGGATTCTTCTTGCCTCTCCTCTCTCCTCTTCCCCTCCTTTCAAGCGTGCGGATCTCGCGCGAATCCGATTGTATCCGTCGGTGCTTTTTGTCCGGAGACAAAATGTTGCGTAAACAACAATGCAAGAGAGAGAGAGAGAGAGAGTTTTTTGTCCAAGGAGTGCAATTAATTTGCCTATATAAAGGCGGGACGCACGTGTTTCCGTGTTTCAGGATTAGACTTTAACCGATCTCGCACGAGGCCTTTGCGTGGATATCGGTCTTCCCGTAACTTTTTCTCTCTCTCTCTCGCGCGCGCGCCAAGTATTTTTATTAGTTTTACATGAAATTAAACCCGTATCCTTCCGGTCTAATAAATAAAACAGCTAATAATAGCCGGGAGATGCGAGTTAACCGGAGATGAGCGTTACGTACACGCCTCGCCTCGCCTCGCCTCGCCTCGCCTCGCTTCGCCTCTGGCCGAAGCC
>NW_006264002.1:1335-3215 GCF_000469605.1 Apis dorsata
TTGTAATATTAGAAGTCGCGTTTTAAACGCGCTTAAACTTTTTATCGGGACGTGGAAGAATCGTAACCGACAAAGAAACCGACAAACTCTGTTCTGCTTTCGATGAAGCAGCCGAAATCGTTGTTATCCACGATCATAAATTACAAAATAATCTTGAAAATCGAAGATTCTCTTCGTTTCGTATCGACGATTTCGTATAATGATCAAATTTTAACGATGATGATCAATTTTTAAAAACTTTTACGAGATTTCAGCCAAAATGATAAAGCTCCATCAAATTGTAGAGGTCTATCTACGAAAAAAGAGAGAGAAAGTGCGAATGTGAACGCTCGTCGCGAGGCGTCGCTTTCGATATCGTTTGTTTAGACTCGCGTGCATGCGCGGCTCGGTATCCGATCGCAAAAATCGCGTCGAGTTATTGTACGTACTCGGGTTATGCGTGCTCTCGTGGCCACGGCTTTCGAGCGACCGGGACAACGCGAGAGAGAGAAAGAAAGAGAGAGAGGGAGGAAGGGAGGAAGAAGAAAAGAGGGATCGAAACGAGGTTCGGGTTTCGAGTCGTAAAACCAGACCAACCTCGACCCCCCTCCTCTCTCTCTCTCTCNTCTCTCGTTTTTTTCCTCCCCGATCGCAACCCTTGCCGGGGAGGATTTCCTTCGTCCCCGTTCCGCTCTCGATTGTTTTCGGATCGAGCAGCCATGGGAATCGTGGAAACGACGCGGAAACAAGCCCTGTTCCAAGATTCAGCAACCGGTTCTCCAATTTCGTTCCGACCAAAGGGAAATCGATCATAACCGGTTATCACTCCATTTTCACCAACTTTCGTCATTTTTCGACCCATTTTTCCCAACGATTCTTACGGAATGGTCGAAAAGTTAGAGAGAGAGAGAGAGAAGGTTGATGCACTTCTCGTTTAGAGAGACACACGTGCAATCGGCGAGCTTCGTCCCTCCCAAGATAACCGCGTCGGATAATACGGTTATTTATATACATCAGCGAGTATCAGCGAGAAGAGTATTTTTATTTGCGGCGGGCGCAACGTGTATCGCTCGCAAAAAAAAGAAGCGATTCGTTCCAAGAATCGAGGCACGATTCGATTCGGGAAATAAAATGGGATATTTTCTTACATGTATCGCTCCTAATCTCTGAATGATCGATCGAGGATAAAGTCAAAGTTGAGGATCGGTGTTAAACGGGTCGCGTCGAATCGTGGTGCAACTTTCCTTCCTTCCTTCCTTCCTTCCTTCCTTCCTCCGAGCGAACAAANGTCGATTCCGTTCCCCCTCGTTTAATTTTACTGGTCGCGCGGTCGTTAACTTACGTCCAATATGCCGATTACCCTCCTGATTACGATTCTCCTCCATTATCTTCGGATAGACTTTTTAACCATTCCGCTCGCGTTTTCTTCCACCGCCTTCCCCTCCCCTTCCACCCATTTCGAATTCGAAGGGTGGGCGGGGAATGTTCACGGGGACGTTATTAGCGTATATGCATAATTACGGTCAAACCGGTCATCGTCTCGTTATCGTAGGTTCGGAGCCGAGGTTCCAAGACGTCGCTCCTCGCGGAGGAAAAGACGAAGAGAGGAAGAGAGAGGGAGGAGGAGGAGGAGGAGGAGGAGGCACGTACGCTGCAGTGTGTCGCAACGGGCTTCGTCGTCTCGAGCCATCCGCAAGCGCGCCTCGTCTCCCTTGCCGCAGCTTAATCCTCCCTCCGAGAGCGAGGGAAGGTGCGATAACAAGCCACCGAGCCACCTTCTTCTTCCCCAGCTATCGCCGATTCCGTTTTCTAGGACCTCTCGAGACGGGAGAATGCGCGCACTCGCGCGCCCGTCAACAAGAAAGAAATTCAGGCCGTGCACCGCGCAAGAGCCGGCGCCC
>NW_006264002.1:3250-3738 GCF_000469605.1 Apis dorsata
CCACCACCGTGTCAGGTAAGGCTAAAGCAGGGAATCTAGACGAGGCTGGCGATATATTCGAAACGAGGATTTTAGGCCGCGATAAACGCCGCCCCGCTATCATCCTCCTCCTTCTCCTCCTCCTCCTCCTCTTTTCTCGCGAGCCTCCACCACTATCCGTCTACTATCAACCCCTTTGCGGTTGGCGGGCCTCGAGAAAGGGGTTAGACTCGAGACGCGCGATTCCTTTCGACCTTCCCTTCCCTTCCATTCCCAAAGGAAGGGAGGGAAAGATTAAAGTTATTGTCGCCGTTATTATCGGGCAAATATACGTATATCCCGAGCGAAGCGAGGGAGAGGAGAAAAATTACAACAGCGAGATCATTAACGAGGACGATTCTCCCGTTCGAAGGGGGATTGTTAAAATTCCTGTCGCTACTACTACTTTCCACGAGGCCGGCCACGAATTAGCTTCATCGATAGGTCAACCTCGATCCCGTAATTGCGGC
>NW_006264002.1:4498-6520 GCF_000469605.1 Apis dorsata
TTGACCGAGAACGAATTCGTTCGGCGAATAAGTTAGACAGTGGCACGCAGCAGATCGTTGCACTTGGACTCGTTCCACGAAACTGAAGACTCGGAGACTTTCGAAAGGGAGTGGGGACGAGGCGGAGGGGGAGAAATCAGGTTGCAGCCGAGTTAGGGTCGGGAATTAACATCTCGCTCGTTCCTCCGACGCAAGGAAGAAAAAAACATGTCTTCAATCCCTTAGAAATAAACTTTTCACACTTTCCACAACAATTGTTTCGATCGTTATTACTATCGTTTCTCGGAAGAGAAACTTGCGACTCGAGTGGAGAAGATTTGCGAAGAGGGCGGATCGATGAGATTAATAACGACGAAGAAAAACACCGAAATACGTTATCTTTTGGATAAGACGCGCGAGTCTTCGCGACGATTAATCGCAATAATCGCGTCCGCGAAACTGACGCAAACTTGGCGACGAAGAAAGTGAAGGAAACGAGGCTGGGAAAAGAGGAAAAGGAAGAGGAAAGGGAGAGGCGGCAGCTGCAGCGGCAGCGGCACAAGTAGCAGAGGTGGAGGTGGAGGCGGAAGGAGGAGGAAGGAGGCGAAGAAGCGGCGATCGCGCGAGGAAGAGGAAGAAGGTCGTGACTCTGGTAGCCTACATCCAAACGCGGTTATCTCGTTCCCTCTCTCGATGTCCTGATGCCGGTGCGCGTGTAAACGCAACCGGGACTTCCTTCTCTCTTCCTCTCTCCCTCTCCCTCTCTCTCCCTCGCTTCCCCGTTAGTCCTACGCCTACGTTAACGGCCCTTAATACCGATACCATTCGCGAAACCGGCGATACGAGTCTCGTCGAACGATGTTTCGTCGTCGTCCAACGACCCTTCTTTCCGATCTCTCGATCGAACGTCACTTGAGAGGAGACGATCGCGCCAACCAACCTTTGTCCCTCGTCGGTCCGAGCTCGACGAGCGACCCGAGTAAACCAGAGTCGTAAACCAATCGGAGAGGAACGAAAGTCTGCGCCGAATCGGACAGATGGTGGTGGTGGAGGAGGACGATTCCGAGGATCGAGCCAAAGATCGGCGAAAAGAGAAGAGAGGAGAAGCGAGAAAGATGCAATAAATATTAACCGATTCCAACGTCCACAAGCTATATCGCGTTGCACGCTCAATTATTCATGAAAGCATCGTTGGAAACGGTACAGTCCCGAACAGAGCCTACCTCTCTTTCTCTCTCTCTCTCTCTCTCTCTCTCGAGCGTTACGCTCGAATCGATACGTTATAATTGCGCGCGTAAACGTTCCATCCGTTAGAGATTTGTAAATTCTTTTCGATCTCTGCCCTTTTTCTTTTTCTTCTTCTTTTTCTTATTTCTCTCTCTCTTTCTCTCTCTTTCCCTTTCTATTCGGGATTTTGGAGAAAATTTGAACGATGGGTAACGGATAAGGGACAAAATTTCGTGGATCGTTCGCCTCGCGGCGAGGAGACGGAATTCCAAGTTTCATGGAAAATGCATTGGTCGTGGCGCGAAGCGAGTAGCGTCGTTCCTTGCAATTTAATACAGGCACGACAATACGCAAACACAGACGGCCACAGGCCCGATGCGAATTTAATATTGGCGGGATTTCAGTTGCAAAAGTGTCAGGGGATTTCGCGATTGAAACGCATCGTAATATTATCATCCGTTGTAATTTCGGTAATGCAGCGGCACGTAAATTACGCACGGATCCATAACAACACCGCGTATATCCCACCGCGATGTAATTCCAGATACGGCCGCGCGCGAAATACTCCAAAGTCATGCAACGATCGGGTTCCCTCCCCAAAATCTTTTTTCTCTCTCTCTCTCTCTCCCTCTCTCTCGTTCGTCTCTCTTTCGATATCACTCGCTCGTTCGCGTAATATTTCTGTTTCCGATCGTCGAAACTCGAAACTCGAGCGCATCGATCGAACGAAAAGATCGAGATCGCGGTCTCGCTCGACTCGAGCTCGTACTCGGAGGACGTGGAAGCCGGACGTTCGTCTCGGGGACGCGGACAGAG